>NW_007034727.1:11744-146630 GCF_000164805.1 Carlito syrichta
TCTTTAAAATAAAGAAAAAAATTAGCTGGTCATGGTGATAAATGTGGTAATCCCAGCTATTGGGGAGGCTGAGGTGGAAAGATCACCTAAGCACAGAAGATTGAGGCTGTGGTGAGGCATGATTGTACCACTTCCCTCTAGCCTGGGCAACAACGTATGACTCTAACTATAAATAAATAAATAAATAAATAAATAAATAAGAAAGAAAGAGACGCTATAATAACTTCAGGGAATTTAACTCATTTTTCTTTTCTATAAATTAGAAAAAATAGTAAATAACTAAAGATTATATAGTACTTACTATGTGCCACACTAAATCCCAAACATTTTATATTTCCATTCATTGAATCAGGATTTTACTTATAATTTTGACCCTTTTTTACACATGAGGAACTGAGATACCAAGTTATGTGGTTAGATTTTGATAGAGACAGGATTTGATTGTGAACAGTCTGGCTCCAAAATGTAGGCTGCTGTAATTTGGTCCAATTTCCTGTTTCTGTCTGTTAAATCTAGTTGATTTACTGTGGTTTTTTAATGCTTTCCAATTCCTTACTTATTTTCTGCCTGGTTGTTCTATCTGTGATTAAAAGTGGAGTACTGAAGTCTCTAACTACTATTGTATAACTGTGTAATTTCTGTCTTCAATTCTGTCTGTCTTTGCTTTGTATTTTGATGATTCACTATTAGATATATAAATATTTATAATTGTCTAACTAGTTTACCATTTAAAAACTTTTATTAATGCATAGTGCCTTTGTTTGCAAACTTGTTTGATTTAGAGTCAGTTTTGTTTGATATTAGTATAGCCACCCCAGTTCTCTTTCAGTTATTATTTGAATGGGACATCTCTTTTATATTTTCATTCTCGTCTATTTTTGTCTTTAGATTTAAAGTATCTTGTAGACTGTGTATAGTTGTATCATTTTTTAAATCCACTCTGCCAATCTCTTTTGATTAAAGAGTTTAATCCATTTATATTTAAAGTAATTACTGATAAAGAGGGATTTACTTCAGTCATTTTTGACATGTTTTTTCCTCTATACCTTATGCCTTTCTTTGTTTCTCATTTTCTACATTACTACACAATTCTTTTGTGTTTTGCTAATTTTCTGGTAGTGAAATATTTAAATTCCTTTGTCAGTTCCTTTTGTATATATTCCACGGCTATTTTCTTTGTAGTTACCATGGGGATTTCATTTAATATCCTAAAGTTACAACACTCTAATTTAAATTTATGTCAGCTTAATTTCAATAACATATAATCAACTCTGCTCCTTTAACAATTTTGTCCCCATCTTTTTTGGTTGCTAATGTCACAAAATTACTTTATGCATTCTGTGCTGCAAAATATGTTAATAATTATTTTAAATGAATTAGTGTCTAAAGTATGTAAAAACACAATGTGGAGTTTCAAAGTAAAGTTACAATGATACTAGTCTTTATACTAATAATTTTTTGTAAACAATATATTAGTCTCTTAAATCATGTAGAAAACAAAAATGGAAATACAAACTATTTTTTGGTATGAAACTTTGTATAAAATTGCCCATATACTTACCTTTACTGAAATCTTTATTTCTTCATACAGCTTCGAGTTATTGTCTAGTGTTCTTTCATTTCATCAGGCGTGACTCCCCTGAACATGTCTTGCAGGGTATATCTAGCGGTAATAAACTTACTCAGCTTTTGTTTACATGGGGATATCTTAATTTCTCCCTCACTTTTGAGGACAATTTTGCCAGATGCAGGATTCTTGGTTGATAAGTTTTTGTTTTCCCTTAGCTCTTTGAAAATATTGACTCACCACTTCCTGGCTCCCAAAGTGTCTATCAGAAATCTACTGATTATCTTATGGTGGATCCCTTGTATGTGATAACTTGTTTCTTTCATGCTGCGTTCAAGTTTCTCTCTTTGTCTTTTATCTGAAAGTTTGATTGTAGTGTCTCAGGTGGGTCTCTGTGTTCACCTTACTTGGAGTTCATTGAACTTCTTGGTTGTTTATATTGATTCGTTTCATCAAATTTAAAAAGTTTTCAGTCATTATTTCTTAAACAAAACAAAACAAAACAAAACCTCTCTGTCCCATGTCCTTCTTTCTTCTTTTTTCTGAGATTCCCACACTGCATATGTTGATCAGCTTTATGGTGTCTCACAGGATTCTTAGGCACAGATTTCTGATCATTTTCTTTAGTTCTTCCTGTCCCTTAGACACATAATTTTCATTTTTAAAATATTTCATTGCTGATTCTTTCTTTTGCTTGCTCAAGTCTGCTTTCAAATTCTTCCTGTAAAACTTCATTTCACTTATTGTACTTTTCAGTTCCAGAATCTTTTTTAGATTTTTCTACCCCATATTTAACATTTTCATTTTTTAAAAAAGTTTTCTGGAATTTCTTCACATCTTCCTTTAATCATTTAAGCATTTGAAAAACAGTTTTGTTAAAGCACTTGTCTAACCGGTCTGCCAGAAGGTCTTATTCAGAGGCAGTTTCTGTTCTATTTACTTTTCCTTTGAAAATAATATACAGTCCTGGATTTTTGTATGTCTTGTGATTATTTTATGAAAGTGGACATTTGAAATGAATAATCTGGCATATCTAAAAATCAGATTATCCCCCTTTTCTAGACTTTTTTTTTTTGGTATTACTGTAGAGATGCACCTCAACATAATATGGAAGATGTCAAGGTATTTCTCCCTACTAACTTTCATATGTCAAACATTGTTCTGAATTCTAGCATTAAAGATTGGTTGCCTATGTTTAAATCTTAAATCAGTGGAATTAGACATTTATTCAAACTGTGTGTGAGAGATTCATTCTTATTGAGTACAACTGTAGTTTGTCCATTTAATTTTGTTAGAATATTGAATTGAATAAATGTACCACAATCTACCTATCTGTTCCACTAGTGATAACCCTTTAGGTTAAGGTTAATGTGAGTAATGCTGCCACGACTTTTTTGCCATGCATTTCTACTGCTAATTGCCTAGTAATGAAACTACTGGGTATTATGTTGACATTTATTTTACTGTGTTAGGAACTACCAAAAAGATTTCCAAAAGAATGATATCAATATTCAACTCAGCAAGCAGTGTTCAGTTGTTCTAGAGCTTTATCATAAGTATTATCAACCTTTTAAATTTAATTATTCAATTGGCTGTTTAATGGTATCTTTTACTGTTTCTAAATTACATTTTACTAAAATATCATAACTGGGCAGCTTGACATGCTTATTTATTGGAATAGCTTATCCAACCTATAGTGCCTGTTCAAGACTTTTGCCCATGTTTTTCTTAAAGATTTTATCTTTGTATTTTTGATTTGTAGAAGTTCTTTAAATAATCTCTCTATAAACTTATATTCTATTTCTTTACATGTGTCAGAGTAAAACAATTGTGTTCCTTTTAAATAACTTAATCTGATATACTCTTATCTAGGGGATCTTTAAAATGTATATTCAATTTCAATTTAAAAAATATTAAAATATTCATATGCCTGAATCCCACCTCAGACTCTGGAGATGGGACCTAGTTGTCTGGGAAACCACATTCACTTACTGGATTTCCTGGAGAACAAAAAGAGGAGAATCCAGCAGTCATCTCAAATTTCCTTCCTGCTTTGCCAAACCATATAATGCTGATTTACAAGCTATTTTAGAGCTTGTTGGAATGATCAGAGTAACTAGATATTAATCTTGTAAGAAGGTTTTTAACAATACTGTCGTACACAGAAAAAGATAATTTTATTCTGGCTAAGGAAAGAGAACATCTTAGGAACAGAATAACAGATTTAAAGACTCTGACCTCAGAATGTTAGGATAGGGAAAATGAGCAGGACTAAAGGTTTATTGTTTTAAAAGCATTTATGAAAGGTTATAAGCGCACCCCAAATTGCCAGATTCAGGGCCTCAAGGCAGGGATTTATTCCCCAAATATTTTTGTTTTCCTAACAAGCCATCCTGGCCCTATCTTCATAAATTTGTCTGAACCCTTTCAAAATTGTTTTTAGTTTTGGTTTGTTTGAGTATTGAAATGAAAATACTAGGTTTTTTGGCAATGACAAAACAAATGAGTGCTATAACTTTCTTGAGAAAAAAACCCTTATCTCACACTGTACACAGAAAATCAACACAAAATTGAATAAAGACTTAAACATAGCATCTAAAACCGTGATGAAGAGAAATCGGGAACGAGTTTCTGGGCATTGATCTTGATAATGCTTTCTTGGGTTTAACAACAAAAGCACAGGCAACAGCCTGGGGGGCCATGAATTTGGTCACCTGCTGCCATGCTGATGTTCCGGTGACCCATCTGAGGGCCCAAGGATTGGCCTACCCAAAGCTCCCAACCCCAGCAAAGCCTTTCCACGGCCTCCACAATCACAGACCAAGGGCACTAAGGAACTCACAGACACACACTGCTGAAGCTGATGACAGTCAAATAAATCACACAGAGACTGCACTACAGTCCCCACTTGGAGCCAAAATCAAACACTTTACCCAGCTGATGTGCAAGTTAACTTCCAGGGGCCCAAGAGCAGTCTATAATCATGGTCAAACATCAACCAATCAGAAATGCCTCGTTTGCATGAGGGACTCTTAAAACTCACCTAACCTAAAGGTCAAATTCCTCTGGGAAGAACCTTAGGCCTGCTGCTTCCATGTGGACAGCTCTCTTATTGCTGTTCTGTTTCCTTACAGTTTACTCAATCAACCTGTTTTTCCACTCTAGTCTGATTTTGGTGAATGTTTTCTTTCTTTCTGTTTTGATTTTGGTGAATGCTTTCTTTCTTTCTTTTCTTTTTTTTTTTTGGCAGTGATCCATACTGACGAACACAGATCATTCCTTTCCTGTAATGTGACTTTGTTTTGTTTTAGGATTGCTTTCTGTACTTTATTTTTCTCAAAAGATGTATCCATCCTCTAAGGTAGAGGTGAAAGAGGTGCTAAATTTGAAGGAAACAGAAATTCATAAGGCTTGCTAATAGGTTTTTGGAATGGAAGCCTGATCACCTTATGGCACCTGGCTAGCTTCTTCTGCTGGACAGATGAAGCCTTAAATGTTGGGTAAGACATGGGAACTGGCCATCTGTAACTGATTCTTTCCCCCAAAGCCTCATGAATACCTTTTTATCACATCCTCCAGCATCTCTTAAACTGCAGTTCAGGATCTTGACAAATCTGCCTGCTCATAATTTGAAATGGATGAGAACAGACCACTTAACTAAACTTAATTATCTTTAATTTTTAAATGCCTTGTATACAAAGATGGCCTGCCAAACAGTCTTTTTCCTCCAAAGTTTATGCATTAAACTATTTCAAATGGCATTAAAATGAGAACAGAAATGCCCAGAAATCCCTTATATCATTATCACAATACTTACTATATATATTATATATGTATATATACATATATACATAAAGTAATATATACATATATAGTACATATGTGTGTACATGTAACATATGCATATATACATATAACTATATATACATATATAGTGATATACACATATATGTACATATATACATACATACAAAGTCTGACAATTAAGTTCATGAACTCATCCTAGAAAAAGTGCTACATACCCAATTGCTGAATATCACTATGGTCACCTTCAGAGTATTCCCGTTGGGAAGCTATGTACCATTGCCAGAGCCTAGTCCATCAGTCAAAGTAATTTTGGAACTCTTTTTCTGCAACACCTATCAGAGCTTCATCGTATTACGCTTGACATCCCGAACATCATCAAAATGTCTTTCTTTTCCTATTTTCTTTGTCTTTGGGTAAAGAAGAAAGTCACCTGGAGCCAGATCAGGTGGATAGGGAGGCTCCCTCATAGACATTGCTGTGTGAGCTGGTGCATTGTTGTGATGTAAGAGCTCCTTTGGGACCATTTTAGCACACACCTTTCTCATGAAAGACTTTTCAGTTCGTATTCTTCTGTTTTTATGTTTATTTGGTCTGCTATACCTCTTATAGTCAGCTGATGATTTTGACACACAATTCAACAAAGTCTTGCAATGTTTTCATCAGTTCTGCTCATTACTGGTTGTCCTGATTTCTCTTCATCGATGACACTTTCTCTCCCTTCAGAAAAACATTTCATCCATTTGTACATTGCCATTTTCTTCATGGCATTATCCCCATAAACTTGGACCAACATGTCCCTGATTTCACTTCCACTCTTGCCAAGTTTAACAAGAAATGTAATGTTTGTTCATTGCTCTAATTCAAGCTTTGGCATTCTCATGATGGCACAAAAAAAATGCGACAATAATGAACGCCATTCAGTTAGACTCTGCCACATGTCAGCATGAATATAGCTGTGATATACTTATATAACAAGGTTATGAGTCTTACCAAGTTGTTTGTACAGTGCTGTCAACATAATTGCATGGTGGCAAGTTCTTTAACTTAATTGCTAGATGTGTGTGTGTGTGTGTGTGTGTGTGTGTGTGTGTGTGTATCTCCTTTTGTTTATACTTATTTTCCTCAGCTTTCTAACACTGATGTTGTCCTCTATGTATGTAGAACAGGAAAATGGTCCTGTCTTTTCTGGCTCCTTCTCTTTCTGTGGTCCCTCATTTCAAAACTCTTCCTCCTAATTGGAAGACCCCTACTCTTTAATCTTTTTTTATCCAGTTTGTCTCTTCCAGACTTCAACACTATATCTCCAGTTGATACTTCCACAAGGTTTCCAACACATACTGTCAGAAACTCCACTTCCTCTGGTCCTTTTGGACCAAGCTACAAATAATTTTTACTTAAATCATTCCTGATTACCTGTATGACTCTCTTATTCCAACCTATCAGTACTAAAGAACTCTTAACAGGCTGACAATCCTAGGTAGGGCCAGCACAACACTCTTATTCAGCCCAAGGCAGCTAAGGAGATAAAACATTCACTCAAGTGCCAAAGATTTGGCATTGTTGATCTTTCAATGGGTCATTAGGAAGCCATTTTGTATAATAGCCATCCTGAGTTACCTCCAGCTGGCCCATGAGTGGCCTACAATCAAGCTCAAACATCAACCAATCATATCAAATGTCTCATTTGCATGAAAAGAACCCAAACGAATGATGGCAATCCTAAAATTTACTTAACTGAAAAGGTCAAACCTCCCTGGGAAGAGCCTGAGGTCACTGCTTCAGTGTGGACAGCTCCCTGATCACTGTCCTGCCCACTATTTTCTTATAGTGTATTTGATAAACCTGCTTTTCTAATTTAATCTGACTTAGGTGAGTACTTTTACTGCCCATAACTCTGGCCATCTGGTCCTAACCACCCCACAGTTGACTCTATAGGAGACCTGTACAAAAACAAGTATTTTTTTTCTATGAAATCTAGGCCATAAAATTAGAAGTGACTCTTCCACAAAATGTGCAGATTTGGGAATACAGTAGGGACATTTCTCCATATAATACAAATAGAAATATCTTATGAGGCAAGGCATACTGATTCATACCTGAAAATTCTAGCATTTCAGGAGGTCAAGGTGGGAGAGCCACTTGAGGCCAGGAATTTGAGACCAGTCTGGGCAACATAGCAAGATCCCATTTCTACAACTTTTTTTTTCTTTTCTTTTCTTTCATACCTTATGGCCCAAAAATCTCACCACTGGCTATCTATTTGAATAAAGGGAAATCGGCATATCAAAGGGAAATTTGCAGAAGTTCTATTAACAATACCCAAGGTATGGAATCATCCTGGGTGCCCATTTACTGATCAATGGATAAAAATTCACATACACACATACACACACAATGGAATACAATTCTAGCATAAAGAAAAATGGAATTCTATCATTGTAGCAACATGAATTAGCCAGAAGACATTATGCTATTTGAAATAAGTCAGGCATAGAAAGATAAGTACTGTGTACTCTCATTCATATCGAGGAGCTAAAAAAATTAAGTTCATAAAATAAAAGTTGAATAGAGGTTATTAGGAGCTGGGAAGAGTAGGGAGAAAGGGGAGGTTATAAATAAGTTGACTAAATGATACAAATTAGAGCTGAGTGGGAGGAATAAATTCTAGTGATTTGTAGCACTGTAGAGTGAATATGTTTCACAATTTATGGTGTCTTTTCAAAGGGATAGAAGAGAGGATTTTGAATGTTCTTAATGCAAAAAAATGATAAATGTTTGGAGTGGTGGGTATGAGGTCTGATAATTAATTTTGCAAATTCGTCCTAGAAAAAGTACTACATACCTCACTGTTGAATATCACTACGGTCGCCTTGAAGTATCCCCCTTGGGAAGATGTGCACTGATGCCAGTGTCTAACCACCCATGAAAGCTATTTTGGAACTCTTTTTCTGGTATGGCCATCAGAACTGTCATCGTGAGAATATCGAAGTTCGAATTAGAGCAAATGAACAAGCATTAAATTTTTTGTTAAACTTGGCAAGAGTGGAAGTGAAGTCATGGACTTGTTAGTCCAAGCTTATGGGGAAAATGCCTTGAAGCAAATGGCAGTGAACAAATGGATTGTCGTTCTGAGGAGAAGTCAGGACAGTCAGTAATGAGCAGAGCAAACATCGCAAAAAGGTGTCAAATTGTGCATCAAAAGCGTTGGCTGACTGTGAGACGCATAGCAGACTTCATAGAGAAACAGGAGAATCTTAACTGAAAATCTTGGCATGAGAAGGTATGTGTAAAAATACTCCTAAAAGAACACTTGCATCATGATGGTGCCAGCTCACACTGCACTTTCTGTGAGGGAGTTTTTAGCCAGTAAATAAATAACTATATTGGGACACCTCCTCCTGCCCCAGTCACCTGATCTGGTCCTGAATGATTTTCTTCTTTACCTGAAGATAAAGAAAATATGAAAAGGAAGACATTTTGATGACATTCAAGACATCAAGGGTAATATGGTGAAGCTCTGGTAGCTGTTCCAGAAAAAAGAGTTCCAAAATTACTTTGAAGAGTGAACTAGGCACTGGCATTGGTGCATGGTGCATAGCTTTCCAAGGGAAGTACTTCAACGGTGACCACAGTGATATTCAGCAATGTGGTATGTGGCACTTTTTCTAGAGTGAGTTCACAAACTTCATTGTCAGACTCCGTATGCTATCTTCCCTGATTTGTTCATTATACTTTGCAGACACGTATCAAAATATTACTCTGTATCTCATAAATATGTGCAATTACTATGTCAACTAAGATTGAAAGGACAAAAAACTCACAGGACGCAAAACCAAAAGTATATATCAGTGAAGCTACATCAAACTAAAAACCTCTCATAACAAAAGAAATAATCAACACAGGGAAAAGCAACCTACAGAATGACCTGAAATATGTGCAAACTATGTGTCTGATAAGGGATTGCTATCTAAAAAATATAAACATTTCCAACAAGTCAAGAAAAGAATAAAACAACCTACTTATAAATGGGCAAAAAACTTGAATGGACATTTGTACATAGAAGAAATAAATGGCAACCAGATATATTAAAGGTGCTCAGTATCACTGATCATCAGGAAAGTGCAAATTAAAACCACATTAAATATAACCTCACGGTATTAGAATAATAATTATTGCTAGTGAAGATACAGAGAAATTGAAATTTGTATACATTGTTGTTTGGAGGATAAAATGATGCAACCTTTATGGCAAACGGTAATCATAGCACTTCCGTGTGATCTGGGTATCTTACTTCTGTATTATATCCAAAATAATTAAAATCAGAATTACAAAGTTGTATCTCCACCACCGTATTCACTGCAGCATTATTCACAATAACCAAAATAAGGAAATAATGCAAATGTCCGTCTATGCATGAATACATAAAGGAAATGTGATATATACAAACAGTAGAATGTTATTTAGCTTTAGAAAAAAAGGAAATCACACCATTTGCAAAAGCATGGAGGAAGCAGGAGAACATTAGGCTATGTGAAGCAAATCAGTCACAGGAAGATAAACACGGCACTATTCCACTTATATGAGGTATCTTAAATAGTCAAACTTATAGAAGTAGAGAATAAAATGATGATGGTCAGACACTAGGGGAGGATTAGTAGAGAACTGTTGCTCACTGAGTATGAATAAGCTCAAGAGATCTGTTCTTAAGTGTGGTACCTACAGTGAATCACAGAGTTCTGCGCACTTTAAAATATGTTAATAGCATTATAGCTAATGTTAAGTGCTCTTCTTTCAGAAAAGACAATAAACAAAACCAGGCTGGGTGTGGTGGCTCATGCCTATAATCCTAGCACTTTGGGAGGCTAAGGCAGGAGGGATAACTTGAGCCCAGGAGTTCTAGACCAGGCTGGCCTAAACAGCAAGACCTCATCTCTACAACAGACAAAAATATTAGCTGGGAATGGTGGCGTATGCCTGTAGTCCCAGTTACTCAGGAGTTTGAGGTGGAAGTAATGCCGGAGCCCAGGAAGTGAAGGCTGTAGTGAGCTGTGATCTTGCCACTGCTCTCCAGTCTGGGTGATAGAGAGAGACCGTGACTCAAAGAAACAAACAAACAAAAACACCCAAAAGACACACTGAAGATCAAAAGAAAATTTTTGCCAGTGACGAGTATGCTTAGGACCTTGATTTTGGTGATGGTATCATGGGTGCATGCATGTATCTACACGTATCAGAATGTATGCATTCAATATGTGTCATTGTTGTATATTAATTATCCCTCTGTAAAACTAAATAAAAAATAAAAAAAATATATATCTAGGACATTGCCCGCCACTTCATCAACAGCTCTTAAGCCCAAGTAAACCAATAACTTTAAATGCCGAATGAAGAAAGAAAGAATTATTCCCCAAAGCAGAGCAATGGGGAGAATTCATCACCCATACTGAGAAATGTATGCAAGAGTCTCTCTGAGGACTCTGACATGGAAAAACAGACTAATCCCTTGCCACTGATGCTATGTCACAAAATCGGTCCCCTCACCAGCAGCTGTATGCATTCTCACCTCTGCAACAGGAGCCATTTGTAAGAAATGAAAAGACCCGCCATTACTCTTTCTAGCTGAGAAATGAATGTCATCAGGTAGATTTGTCATCCCTCAGCGGAGGAAACCTCTATTGCATTTAATAGATTTGGTTGTCAAAGAAACTGTCATTTAGATATAGGACAAATGGAGACCGTAGAAGAGCTGGAAAGGTAGTTTTCAGTTGGCGGAATTATGTTTGCCCCTTTAGGTTTCAGAATAGATACTGCTAACTAGACCATGAAAATAGTTGCTTGCCAGACTTGTTTTGTCAAATTGAGCAAATGTTTATCCTACATGGAACTATGACTATTATAAAGGCCTAAAAGAAGCTGAATACCTCGTTGCCTTTAAAATGCTACTCTCATGAAAATATTGGGAGTACAGAATTAGATTTTTGACAAAAGACGACATCAAAGCAGTAGCGAGGTCTATGTGGTTGACATTAGTGTAGTTTTAAGAAAGTACGCTAATTATTCCTAAAAGACAGTCTGCATAATGGGTAAGCCTCTGCAGTAAGGGATTAGACAGCTCTAGGTTTGATGCTTGAGTGACAGGACCTTTTGGGGTTTTCTGCAGATTCTGCCTCCTGATAAGTTCTTTCTTTCTAGAACTAGGCTCTGGACAGAAAGTGGAGTATTTTGTCATCCATACTAAGAAATTTCACTGGGGAAAAAAAGATTCCTTGATCTGAATCTCTTCCCTTTTGAAATTCGGTGTCACTAGGAATGTTCTAAGCTAGTTTAGGTGGACTGGCAGGACAAAATGTGGAGGGCCCGCAGTAGGCATTTTCCTGAAAGAGAAGAGAATTGAATTGGCTTGGGTGACAGTTTCAACATTAAGGCCGAGAAGGCTGTGGACAATGGCTGGTTTGGGGACAGTAAGGAGCTGAAAGTGGAGATTCCGCAGAGTCAGTCACTCCACACTGGCAGAAGTGCTCTGGGAACAGTCGCTGAGAAGGTAACACATGCAGCCAACTGTCACACTGAGAACCCAGACGTGAGATTCTGCTCTGTCCAGTGCAGGAATCTGGGGAAGTTGAGGTGTGATTACAGCAGTGAAAAATAAAGAAAAGTCAGATTTTATGAGATCGGTTTTCAACATCAACTGTGTGGTACCGTGCCTACTAGAAAATGAACCAGCCAGAGAAGAATCTAACACAAGTCTGCTTTCCCAAATCAATTGGAAGGAGGTGACCTTAGGAAGAAGTGATTCTGCAGCTTGGGTTTCTCAGGCACACAGCCATATAAGTGTATGTATGTGTGTGTGTGTATACTTACTCAATTTAATGTGAAAGCATTTGTTGACTTCTATATAATGATACAGGCATGTTCTTAGTGGGTGATACTGAAGGGAGTGAAAAAATAGGCAATGGTCCCTTGCACACACGTGCTCACTGAATGTCACTTTCTCACTCACTTTCACTTACATGCTATCTTCTAACCTTTAAAACATTATCCCATTTTTAAAATGATAAGACCAAGGACTAAGTAATCGTCTGTTAGTGGTGGGGGGTCGAGGAGAGGAGAAATAGAAGTACAATTTGCTCATCAAAATTCAGTGATCTAACTTCATCTCCAACATTACACAAATCTATTCGGGTCCTTAGTGATCCTCAGAGTTTCCTGCTTAATCCTTAAAAAGGTTATGCATTCTAATTCGGATAAATTCCAAAGTATATAAAAGATTTGCATGTCCTGGTCCCTGGTAAATGTCCCAGGCTCATGTCTGTCCCTCCCCACAATTCTCCCTCCTTTCACTGGCCTTTTTTCAGCCCTGCAAAGATAATGTCCTTTAGCATTTTGTACTCTTTCATGACCATTGGCACACTATTTTATTATTAACGACTGGTAACAATTTAATACCTGACTTCCCGACCAGATCCAAAGTTCTGTGCTTGCAATTCCACATCTACTCCACTTACTTTGTCTATGCTCAGTGCTTTGCACAGTGTGTGGCATGTAGGAAGTGCTCATCACATGTTTTTTAATTCATACACTTACTTCAAATAAGAAGAGTGTCTTTCTGTAACCTTATGAGTCCCATGCCTATGCTGTTTTTTTTTCTGTATTAAGTAGATCATATATATCTGTCTCCTTTATTCAACCTGTGGAACTTCTGCCAGTCTTCTAAATCCAACTTAAGACTCTTCACGATGCTTGTTTCTCCTTCTTCCCATCTTCTCACACATTTACCATTAGAATCACACAATCAGCATTTGCTTATATCATTCTCTCTTTTATATAAATATGTTTTCTTTATTTTCTGTAAGGTATTTTAAAAAGAAATTCTTCAAGTCTTATATTCCCCCCACCTCCACCCCCTCCCTTTTTTTTACAGAGACTTATGACTGCTGGGAATCTTCAAGGTGATGAGTAACTACTTGCTGACACTGATTTGGAAGACACTGAAGAATAGAGAGCAGTTAAGAGGCAAAGGTTTTTGACAAATAGAGTGCTTGGTCGAGCTGATCAAAGGGAGGGCTTAGGGAAGACAGACTTATTATTATTTTTTTAAGAGGCTGCATGTCTAGAGATTGTGCTGAGCATTTCAAAACATATCTGAGAAAATAACAGGAAGACTTCATGAAAAATGTACTCACAAGGTCCATCTGAAAACTAATAAGAAAGTCAAGGTTAATAGGAGACATATTGTTTGAGAACTCCAAATAACATTCACAGAGATTCTAATTTACCCTAATATGGGAAAGCAACATAGAAAGTGAAGCAAATTCATCAGAATTTAAATCACTTACAAAATCTGTGTATTTGGCCCCTTTCATTCAAATATTTTTGTAGTTTTCAACATTGAATTTAATCAACCCGACAGTACAAAAATTGACAATCTGACAGAAAAGAAATAATTGAATAGACTTTCTTCTTTCAACATGAATAGAACTTGTGGACCGAGAAAAACTATTTGTTCCTTATTTATTCCATGTCATAAATCTATAGAACTGAACAATCTTGTTTTAAAAATCCTGTTTCGACAGGGAACATGGGGCTCTTAATCTCAAAATCCTGTGGACCAACTTGTATTGTGCTGGTAGTTTTGCTTTTTTCTTATTAAACTGTAAATTCCTAGGTCTCAGATAATTTTTTTTGCATGCCTATCAGCTATCTAGTGTCTAGCTTATACAAAGCACTTTTCAAAAGTGGAAGCCTAAAGAAGAAATATGGGAAGATGCCATTATGAATAATATTTTCAAAATTATATTTGGAAAATATAGGAAAATCTTTCCCTCAGCTACAGTTCACGAAAATACATTTTCCTCAGACATGACCTAAGTAGGAACAAATACAGTGAACACCCTGCCTCAACATATTTCAGAATCTGCCTTTAAGAGTCCCTGGCATTTCCTCATTTATTTCATCTTTAATTAAGGCATGACTGGCTCTTATTAAGGTATAAATGTGGTGTCTGCAATACAAGTAACGAGTAATACACTAAACCAACGTCAGCTACTGTTGGGAGCCGGCCACGGAGGCCCACTGAGTGTTAGGGATCAGGAAGGGCCATTGACCCCAAGACCACTAGGATGTGTTCAGGAGCTGTTGACCCATTCCCTCCCTCCTTTTCCATTTGGCACAAACTACCAAGAAAAGCTCCAGTTGGCTCTATCAGAAAACTCTGAGACCGGAACGTACACAGCTAAACCTAGGAGTCTATTGTTCCCATTCTCTACGGCTTATGGTCTTTTGATTTATCACAATTTAAGTTTGACTTTGAGTCACATTGAGGAGCCATAGTGCAGGTCACAGGTTCTCTTGATGTGACCTTTAGAAATTTATAGATATAGGTTTTAGAAAATAGTTTATATAGATAAAGAAAATTTAAGTAACCATTTTATTATAGAAGGATGGTTAGTTCAGTTTGATTTAGGGGAGGCCAGTGAAGTTTGAATTAGACTAGCTGGTGCTAGGAGAGTGTAACCATAGCAGCAATTGTTTTAATAAAAACTAGTTTGAATTAGTATATAATAGTGGAAGTTAATAATTCACTATGGTGGTTTTGGGTTTAGACATTGAGTGATGTTAATTCAAGATCATGTAGTTGTAATACAATTAAGGGCACATAAGAAACTGGTTTGGGGAACATTAAGCTAGTATAAGATACAAAAAGACAATTTGTGGTTGTTCTTCCTCATGTTCTTCCTCATGTTCTTATGTATGAAAGAACTTTTGCTTGAGAGTGGGGGGTATCCTTTGTGCACCTGGACCTGTTCATGTGAAAGGCACATGCTACCTTTGTTTCCTGTGATGAAGACTTTGCAGAGTTTGGGGATAAAAGCCCTGGGATAGCATTCAATAAACGGCTTCTGGTCACCTGAGCAGGAGTCCAGTCTCTTTCTTTCTCCCCCGTTTCTTTCTCTTTGTATCTATCCCTCCAGTTTAAATCGCTGATGCCATCACACCGCCAGATACCTCCAATCCCTGCAGGGGCAGGACCCCTGGAAGCTACATGAATTAGTGTATAAGATGTACCAAAACAAAATTAGTTGAAGGCTGAGGAACAAGGCAATTTTCAACAAGAAGGCACAATGGGAATATGGTTTGGAGTTGTCCTCTGAGAGGAAAAGTTTTATGATTCCTGCAAAGCCAGAAAAATGCTGTTGAATGGAGTAGAGGTATTAATAGACAAGACCAAACTATGCAGTTCACACTTTGAAGTGAACTCACCGCAGACAGTTCAGTTCAATGGAGTGACTAAGTCTGAGTCCTTATTTGCTTAGGAAACTGCCGTGATGTGGAAAGAATTACAGCAACAAGAAAAGTAGCATGCTGATTCCTTCATGGAGATGCCATTATGGTAGTACAGAAATATATCTTATCTGTCCAAGGAATTGGAATAAGCTGCATTCCTGATTGGCTATTCATTCAGCATAACTACTCTGCCATCTTTAAGCCTGTGTAAAGTCAGAACTAGCCCATACCAAAAAGTGCTTACGTAAGTTGTAGGGCTGGGAAGAGCCATGAGTTACATGAATTCTTGGTCTCTTCATGAAATACTGATGAGAGTCTTTCCTTGGCTTTTTTTTCCCCCTCAACTCTACTCCTTTCTTTGCTCCAAATCAAAATTTACACTATTCCAACACAATGTTTCCTTTTAAATTTACATTATTCAATAGATGAATTAGATTACACTTCTAACAATTACATAATATATCTTCTTAGAACTGTTGGGTTGGACTCTAGGGATCGGCAATTTTCTTAGCCATGTGGGGGAGGGGAAAGAGAAATAAAAGTAGGAAATAACACATTTTTCACCTGTCTGTGATCCCGCTCCAGGTTGGAAGATAAAGGTGGTTAATTACCAAAACAAGTTTGATGTATAATTTGACGTAGGATTTGGCTTTCTAATTGTCAGACAGAGACTATATTTATGACTTACAGTGACAGTAATATTGTCATTATAGTAGATGATTATAAATACGTTTGTAGAGAATCCTATCCATTCCTGTCATCCATCTATTACTACTTTTCAGATTAAACTGATAACATTAGATGTGGTTCATTATGTGAGATTCTGGGGCAGGAGGGAGCATTGCTTTCCTAAACATGCCCTCTGGGGGTCTTTAAACTGTAAAATGCTGCGATGCCAAACACACATATCAAGAGAAGATGATGTTTCTGGTCTTGGGGAGCTAAGACTTTGTGCCTAGAGAGCAAATATCTGCATCTTTCTTCCTATCCTTACTATCATACCCTCCCTTACTGTTTCCTGGACTAGTGAAACAGCCTTATAGCTGGTCTCTTGCTTCAAGATGCCCACTCTGGCCTTCACCTCCTTTTTTTATATCACATCCAAATGATATAATTAATGCAGAATTTTGATCATATCATTTTCCTTCATACATCATAAGATTATATTTAAACACCAAAACCAACATATAGATCTTTCTTGGTCTGTTTTCTTTCTTCCTCTCTGTCTTCCACTTTCATGCAATCAAGACAGTCTAAGCCATTTGTCATTTGGGGAATATTTCAAGCTCTTGGATATGGTATAATAAAAGCTATTGAATAAAATGAGAAAATAGCACCCAAAATTTACTTTTCTAATAGTCTTAGATTTTTGTATATTGATCAGATTTATTTTTTAAAAAACTAGGTTCACCAGGCTGTGAATCTCTTGAAGTTAAAAGCTATAAAGTTATGCTGTATCTTATTCACCACTACACCTTTTTGCTCAAAAAAATTTTTTTTAAGAGAAAGATAGAGAAATTGTGTGTGCATGTGAGAGAGAGAGAAAGAGACTTCATTAGGATAAAACCTACTTAGGAATGCTTCCTTCTGGTCATAACCGAATTTTTCTTAGCTGCAGACTTGAAATGGCACACTTGGTCCCTACTCTGTACACTCATTTTTCATGGTCAGGACTAGTGGGATATGTATTATCGTTGAGTTTAATATGAGTTTTGCTCAAAACATCACAAATGAAATACTATTTTTCTTTTGAAAGTAAATATATGCTTTTATTTTAGCATTCTGTGATTTACTGCTATTTATTGAAATCCAAGTTCTGGTGACAAAATATTGTTCATTAAAATAATATAGGTTTATTTGCTTAGTTATAGATTCAGGCAGGCAGAAGAAGCAGAGGTCCCATGGCAAGCCTTGGCTCAGCTGCTAATTTGCTTATAGAATGGTAGAAAACCAAAAAAATACTGAGGACTTAGGACGACACATATACAATAAGCTAAATGAGCTAAATTGACCTAAAAACCTTCTGTACCTAATATAATAAATACAAACAGAAGATCTTTTATTTTTTGAGTTTATAGTATAGGCAAACCTCAGAGATATTGTGGATTCTGATCCAGATCACTGCAAAAAGCAAATATTGCAAAAAAGTGAGTCACGTGAAACTTTTTGTTTCCTAGTGCATATAAAAGCGATGTTTACACTATACAATAGTGTGTGTGTGTATATATATATACACACATGTATATATACTGTGATATATAAAATATTTTCATTATCTTTATGTATAAAAGAATGAACATAACTTAATTAAAAATGCTAAATGATCATCTGAGTCTTCAGTAAGTTGTAATGCTTTGGCTGGTAGAAGGTCTTCTTGTTAATGGCTGCTGACTGATCAGGGTAATGGTTGCTGAAAACAGAGATGGTTGTGACAATTTCTTAAAACAAGACAGCAATGAAGTGTTCTGCGTAGATTATTTCTTTCATAAGAGATTTCTCTGTAGTATGCAGTAATGTTTGGTAGAATTTTATCCACAATAGAACTTTTAAATTTTGAGTCAATCTTCTCAACACCTGCTATCACTTTATCCAAGCTTACGTAATATTTTAAATCTCTTTTGTCATTTCAACAATATTCACAGTATCTTCACTAAAAGTAGACTCTGTCTCAAAAAAGCAAACACTTTGTTCATTCATCAGAAGCAACTCTTCATCTATTCGAGTTTGATCATAAATTGCAGCAATTCAGTCATATCTTTGGGTTCCACTTCTAACTCTATTTCTCTTGCTGATTTTACCATATCTGTAGTTACCTTCACCACGGAAGTCTCAAATCCCTTAAAATCATCCATGAGAGTTTGAAACTCCTGTGTTGGTATTTTGACCTCCTACTATGAGTCACATAGGTTCTTAATGACATCTGGAATGCTGCATTATTTCTACAAGGTTTTCCATTTATTTTGGCCAGATTCATCAGAAGCATGGTAGTATTAGCCTTATAAAATATATTTATTAAATGATAACACATGAAAGTCAAAATTACTGCTTGATCCATGGGCTGCAGAATAGATGTTGTATTAGTAGGCATTAAAAGAAAATAACCTCCCTGTGCATCTTTATCATTGCTCTTGGGTGACTAGGTGTATTGTCAATAAATGGCAGTAATATCTTGGAAAAAATTTCTGAGAAGTAGGTCTCAGCCGTGTTCTTAAAATATTCAGTAAATCATGCAGTGAACAGATGTTCTGTCATGTAGGCTTTGTTTTTTTCTAATTATAGGCACAAACAGAGTAGATTTAGCATAATTCTTAAGGGCCCTACGATTTTAGGACTGGTAAGTGAGTACTGGTAGCCTGTCCCTTGAAGCTTTGAAGCCAGGCATTGGCTTCTGTCTAGCTAGTTTTTCTTCTGGAGGCTCTTCACCTCTGTCAGTCTTCAAATTGAAGCGAGTTAGAACTTTCTTCTGGATTAGGCTTTGGCTTAAGGAAATGTTGTGGCTGGTTTAATCTTTTATACAGGTCAATAAAACTTTCTTTATATTAATAATAAGTCTGTTTCCCTTTCTTATTTATGTGCTCACTAGAGCAGTACTTCCAATTTTCTTTAAGAACTTGTCCTTTGCATTCAAAACTTGGCTATTTGGTGCAAGAGGCCTACCTTTCATTCCATCTAAGCTTTGGACGTGCCTTCCTCACTAAGTTTAATCACATCTATCTTTTGATTTAAAAAATGAGAGATATACGACTCTTTCTTTAGCTTGAACACATAGAGGCCATTTTAGAGTTATTCACTGGCCTAATTCAATATTATTCTGTCTCAGGGAATAGGTAGACTTGAAGAGAGAGAGAGAGTTGCAAGAACAGACAATTCATGAAGCAGTCAGAACACACACAACATGTATCAATTAAGTTAATCGTAGTATATGGGCACAGTTTGTGTTTCCCAAAACAATTGCAATAGTAATATCAAAGAATACTTGTTACAGAGCTCCATAGCAGATACGAGAATTTTAAAAGTTTGAAATATTGCAAAAATTACCAAGAAGTGACACAGAGACCTGAAGTGAGCACATGATATTGGAAAAATGGTGCCAATAAATTGCTCAATGTAGAGGTGCCACAAACCTTCAATTTGCAAAATATACAATAACTGGAAAATGCAAGAATGCAAAACACAATAAAATAAAGTATGCCTATATATTTCAGGCACTGTAGAAAGGTTTTTAAATTTAGGCCTCATAACAATTTTTTAAACTTAACACTGTTTCCTCAGAAATGTAAAAAAACTGAGGTTTGAAGTCATTGATTCTTAAATGTTCTTATCACAGTGCTCTTAGAGATTCATTAATTTTTTTCATGCTGCTAGGTAAAAATAAATGCCTGTTTGATTTTTAAAGTAGATATAGGTCTAAACAACTTAAATGTTTATGTGATACAAACTTGGTAGCTGTTTAAAATATTCATAAATTGAAATATTCATAAATTAAAAATTAAAGAATAAAAAAATTCATTCGTGTCACAATGCTCTTAGAGATTCTTTAATTTTTTTCATGCTGCTAGGTAAAAATAAATGCCCGTTTGATTTTTAAAGTAGATACAGGTCTAAACAACTTAAATGTTTATGTGATACAAACTTGGTAGCTGTTTAAAATGTTCATAAATTAAAAGAATCAATGATATATTGATTTTAGTTTTTCAGGTAGTGACAACTAGGTGCTAATGGGATGTGTGTACCTTTTGGGTGCTTCCCTACTTCTCAAATCTCAGAATCAGATTGTTTTTGTTTTTAAATCATATCATACTTAGCTTCAGCAAAGATCCATCATAAAAATAAACAATGGAGTATGAGCTAATGTTGAGTCTGTGAACTAATTTCAGCTTGTAGTTGCCCGGAATTTGACAGATGTTAAGTATCACTGTTTCTCTTTGAAAATGAAAATATCCTGCAGTACTCTTCTTCTAAATTTGCTTCTGAGCCCCAACACACTGAAGTGTGGGGTCAAGTAACGTTCTCAAGAGCACATGGACAGAGGATGGGTAGAGTTGCAATTTGAACCCAATTTTCCATGAACCAAAACCTGAGTTTTAGGTTACTATAATTTCCTAGGATTACATTGAGTGGTCAAAGGATGCCAGAGTCACTGATTAAACATAGATAATTGTGTTGGGGAAGGCTTACAGATATTAGTTTTTTCAATAATAAACATCATTAAACAGCACCCAGTCAAACCTTCTGGTTTCTCAAATCTTTACTAAGTACTATGGAGTCCATGAAAAAGTATTCTAAAAGCTTCTTTTTCGAGAAGTTTATAGTCTCTGTTTGAAAACAACAACAACAACATACATCTTAAAAATTCAACTGAGGCAAAGTCAGCTAGTACACACAAGCTGAAGGTCTTTGTAATCTTCTTAGAGAAGCATTTTTTTATTGTAATTTTGCCTGCAGGAAAGTAATGTTTATGCTCATAGTAAAATGTGTTGATTAATGAAAAACACTGGATTTTAAACAAACAGCTATCTTGATTTCCCTGGGTTTTTTTTGTATTAGAGTGGTTGTTAAATATTTTCTAAGTCGTCATTTTTATTAATATGATTCTTTTACTGTCTCATTATTTTAATGTCACTTTCCTTTTTCAAAAAAAGCAAAACAACTGTACAAAAAATGCTGTATTTCAGAGTATAATTGTTTTAGTAGATTTACTGAGGCAAATTGTAGTAACCATAATAATGGAAATTTTGAATAAACATTATTCATTTAAGTCGTTGACAAATTTAGAAGGAATTTTTACCAAAAGGGAAAGGGGCTTAAACTGTGAGAGAAATAAATGAGGTATTAAATTGATAGAGTTGGGAAAAGAAAGATTTCTTCACTAGAATAAATAAATACAGAAACATTCCATTACTCTCCGCTAAAGGGTTAAAAAAAGAATCTTAAAGAAAATTGAGTGCAGGAAATGAGAAGCAAGAAAAATAAATTAAAATGAGGTAGATAAATTCAATGTATGAGATTATAAATGAGAACTTTAATATTAACCTGAATTACAATATAAATGCAAAGACTAAAATCAACATATCTAGTTAGCTAAGATTTGTTGCAGATGGAAAAGGAAATCAGACAGATCCGTATTAAATCTCATGCTTATTATCTAGGGTACAAAAAAAATGACTCTGCAATATCATTAAACTTTCTCCATCTGAAAAACTGTTTATCACATTTTGTTTTTATGCATTCTATGAGAAAAAATGTTCCCCAAAGAAATATCATTTCATTCCATTTTTTACTATCTGTCAATCTACAATCCAGTGAAACACAGCAAAATTAAACCTTGGCATTGAATAATTAGCTATCCTGTATTATCAAATTATAAACTGCTTGTCTGATACATGGCACATTCTCCTCTTTGCATATGCCTACTTATTTCTGCCCCCTGCCAATGGTAGATGCTTCCAATTTTTGCACCTTATGTTGGTGCTAGTGTTTATATCTGCTCCAGAAGAGGATATCCCTACTCATTTATTTTTTAAGCAAACCCTCATAGGTCAAGTAGTGATCTTAGTCTATGTCAATATTAACTCAGTACAAATAATGACTCATGAAACATTGTCATCAGTTATTATGTACTGAGATTTTAACATCCCATCCTAACCACTCAATCCCAAAACAGTTGAACTTACTGATTTTCCATCATCCTCCTTTCCCGTCATTTCAAAATATACATATGGTGAATCGACTGTTTCTGCATTTTATCATTCCTGAGTAAGTATTAGGAGGTAGGAAGTATGGCAAGTCAATAAGTACACAACGTGTTGGCTTTAAAGATTCTGAAAGCTCTATTCTGTCCTTTACAGTGACAATGTCCTTCTGCTTCTACGTTATTAGTTGTCTAATCAAGATGTGAGTGCATACTGTCCCAACACAAGATAAAAATCAACTAGGTAGAGTGGAAACTGACAATTGGTGGGGTAAAAGTGGAAAATGGGAATGCCCAAAATATAAAAAAGAGAAGCCCTGGAAAATACTGTGCCCAATTTGGAATGGAATGTATATTATCAAGGAATTATATTCAAGACGGTCAGCCAAAGTAGGCAGGCATTTTAATAATATTGCAGGACCGACTAGACAAACTGGATGTCTAGTTAAGGGGTCAAGATGATGACAAAGAAAATGTGAGTAGGTCACTGGGCATTCATTCTCCATGGAGTTTTCTCTGTCCATATCAGGGCTAGATTTTTTTTAGTGGATATTTGTGTGCTACAAGTCTTACTCCCTTAGCAACTCTGTTCTTTGATGCTATTGATTAAATAAGTTAATTTATCAAGTGATGTTAATGGGTGATGCTAGCTCAGTGACTCCTCAGTGGGCTACATTTGAAACACACACACACACACACACACACACACACTCTACATGTATATGTACACACACACACACACACACAGAGACACACACACAACTGCAATGAATTACTACACAGAGTAGAGATGGTAGGCAGGCAGGATGCGAAATACTTTAGGGCTGAGAAGGTCTACTTTGTGTTCATTGGTACTGAGAGGGTGTTTGTCTAGTCCCAGTGATTGAACAGTGACTACAGAGCAGGGAATGACAAAGGAGCCGTATTTGCTGGGAAATGCAGCAAACGTGGCTCAAAGTTTTGGGGCTGACTAGACTTTCTGCAGGTTTATTGATTTTCCTTTTGAAATATCATTTGAAAGGCTTCTCTCAAGTTCGTGAGTGAGAACATTTTTAAGCAAGGCTATGGCAAAGACATGTTTATGGTTGACACTGTGTCATTTCCCAGTTTATGGTACCTGTTTGGGGAATATGTTTATATCGTTCTTACTGCTGGCATTTACCAAGTAAAGATGCCACTTACCAAGGGTGATTTATTTTTTGCACCATTATATTTTGAAAGACTTTCAGTTTACAAGAAATCTTTGAAATTAGAACCCATGATTTTAAGATTAATAACGGCAATTACAGGGCACTGTTATGGCAAAAAAAATAAAATAAAAGATATAACTCGCCTGTGAAATTGGATATGAAAGGTCTTTGGTTCAAGGGAATAATAAAAGCTTGTTTTTCTTCAAGGGCAACCAGGAAGACACTGTCTCCCTGGAAAATACACAGGGGTGGTGAGGGTTAAAGTTTTTCTGAAGTTATGATGATTCTTTGCAATCTGGCCCTGAAGACCAATTCAAGTCATAATAACTTTTGTTTGATTCTTTTTTGTGTGTGTTGCCCACAGTCACCTGGGAAATTAGTATTGTTTTGACCCTTTCTCCCTTGACTAATACTTCAAAGTTTGTTGTGATTTAAAATGTTCCCTTTAGTAATTGCAGCTGACAGAACTGCTATCTGGTTAGGCAGCAGCTGCAGAGACATTCATTTTTCTTTCTGATGAGTAGTTTGTGTTGGTCAGTGACTGGATAGTCCATCTATCCTTTGGGGGATAAGGAACTGCTACCCCCAATTACCCTTCAATTATTTATAATGATGAAAAATGGCAATGTTAAAAGCAACTCTAATAGTTTTCTCCCATTAACATAACTTTTTAGGGTGGCATTTTAGAAAGAGAAAGAGGGGAATGGTAAGATAAAATAAATGTTGGAAAAAATGGCATAAATGTAGCCACTGTGGAATGCATGAAGAGGCAAGGGCATAGAAGAATATAGAAAAAGAGGTAAGAATGACATGGAAGAATGGAAAAGTAGAAATTGTGAGAGGAAGAAGGGAAGAGAGGAAATGAGAAGATCCTGAAAGGAAGGAGAAGTGGGAAAGTCTGATAGAGTTAGATGGCAAAAGTTACAGAAAGAAATGAAGAGGGAATCCCAAAGAAGAGATCAAAATGGACAAGAAATGCAATTATTTTCTCCTTTTCATCATCCTCTTCCCTTAAAAGAGAGACTGGAAATTCAAGCTCAAATATAGAATCTGAGAGTTGTATAAACAATGTTGTTTAATAATAAAAGATACGTTTGAGACTACGGAAACAGAAAGCTTACGGTTGATACTGTTCTTCAGGATATCCAAGAAATATAATGCCAAATCTAAGATACAGAAGGGTGCAGGAAGCACAGACATGGAAGATCACATAGTAGATACACAATGACTGGGGAGTATGTTATTTTGTTACCTCCTCAGGAGGCTTTGAAATCTCTCCATGGATTTCTTCATGAACATCACCTGGTGAACTTCTGCATCTCCTTACTCCTGCCTTGTCCACTTTCCCAATCACTAACTCTGTCTTCAATTTCTCTCTCTTCCTCGTCTCTCTTTTTTATTTGTGCTAGATTGAAGCATGGTTCCCAATTCCTCACCCTTCCTGTATCCATATTCTGAATGTAACATTTAAAGTCTTCCCACCAGAGCCAGATTGTGCATATCTGTGAGGTTTGCCAGATTGTGCAAGCCTCTGGGCTTGGCCATGTAACCACTTTGGGGCCATGTGACGTTGCCAGATATGATGCAGGGGATGACTTCAGAAATACTCAGACAATTGGGTCTGCGCTCTTGTGCTTCTGCAGTATCCATGAGACAGCAGGTCCCAGGTGTCCTCCAGATCCTCAGCATATAAGACACAATTTAATCAGACCTAAAGAAAATAAGTGGCATGGCATCAAGCCCAGAAGGATTTAGCCAAGATCAGTAGAACTACTCCAACCAAATGAAAGTTGCATGAGTAGAAAGTAAAAGTTCATTATTTTAAACCAGTGAAATTATGGGGTTAAATGCTGTTTTGAGTAAGGTTTGAGGCCCTGGTTGTGGTAGGTGAGTTCTCTATCTTGAGCAACTAATTAAGTCAGCTCCTCAACCACTCTCACGTGTATTCACCTTAATCACCCTGGAGTAAGGCAGTAGATAACTAGGGCCAGCCCCATACAGAGTCTATAGAAATTATTCAAATTAGCCAGTCCACAAGAGGCTTGAGAATCTAGCTAATTGCATCTGAATGCCAGTGAGTTGTGTCCCACTGTCGAACAAATCTTAAAACATAAACAATGTTATGCAGTTTCATTGAGACAATGTATACCTGATATAGCAACTCACATTTAAACACTTAAAAAGAAATAAACTATTTTGTTTTATTCAGCCAGTATCTTGCCCAATATTAGGCAAAACTCTCAATTCAAACAACCTCTTATTTGATTTTTTCGTTTTTTTTTTTCTTTATTTTAAAGATGTGGGGTACAATTCAGGTTTAGTATACAAATGTCCATTATGAAATTGCCCTTGTTTATGAGGTGTGCCCCTCTCCCCCCAAAACCGTGTATTTTAAAGGTCAGTTTTTCACCTGGTAATTTTTAGGTCGAGTGCTATCCCTTGAGATATTCTGTATGAACAGAGGAGTGGTGTTACCAGACTAAAAACAAAACAAAACTAAAACACATGAATTTCTATACTTAAGGAATGGCCTAAAATCACCCCTCCCACCGTAATTAGCTTGTATAACAAAATCACTGTGCCCTTTTCTCACCTCAAGTTTCAAACATCTATTATATGTGATTTGAATTTTGAGATGTTGATGTAATGTTCTAATAAATCAAATATCAGGAAGTCTAAAATAGTCATAGACCATTTTGTTCATATAAGATAACAAAACAATTTAATTTCCTTCAATCAATAGCATAGCATAAACCAATTACTTTATTTTCATCCTTTTGAGTATTAGGTAGAGAAAGCCTATATAGTTGGAAAATATGGACTTAATTTATTCTGTCATTATTTCTGGTACTGTTGATATATCACTTTGGTTTTCTAATAGAACTCATATTATAAAGGAGCATGAAAAGCCTTTGTAAGGTCAAAATATATATATTTGCTATTTATAATTGTAGGTAAATAGGTTATTCATAACATTTAAGAATAAGTACTTTCAAGAGTTTAATTTCTAATCATTTCATTGAATTCTAACAATTATTATTAGTATGTGACTCACGAGTTGTAAATGCAAGTGCTTTTAAGAGTTTCACCCACTAGACTTCCTCCTTAGAACAAGAAGCTTGTAACTAACTGAAAAACCCATCTGGTGACAAATTTCATGAGGCTTTATAATAAGCTTACCATTTACCTGGTAGTATATTACAACCTGGAGGAGCTAATTTGGCAGAAAAAGCTGTTCATCCACATGATTTTGAATGACCTTTAATCGACTTCATAGGAAAAGTGAAATACAAAGTCGATTTAGGAAAAATGGAATGGATTCTTTCAGTTGAATACTTGATTTCATCTGACACTGTTGGATGACCCAGAAGTCCATCATTCATGTATGTGAAAACATTCGTCTCACATTTTATTAGGGACAAGTCTTTTGTATGTTGAACATTCACAAAAAGAAAGAATAGCTACATACTTCAGATGGTTTGGTAGAATGATGCTTGAGACTTGGGCTTAGACATCTTGTGATTTTAATTCTTTTTTTTTAAATGAGAAAACAGGATTTATTAAGAGGATGGAAAAGCTCCCACAGTGGGAGGAGACCCAAAGGCGTTGCCCGTGATTTTAATTCTGGTCATGATATTTACTAGTTGTAGTATCGTAGAAAATTGATGAGGATTCTCTGGAATATGGTGGACTACCCAGTCATACTAAGTGAGTCCTAGTGTGAGTCTGTGGAAAATTTTGCATATGTGTTGGTAAGTAAGTATGCATGTGAGTGGCTGATTGAGTAGGTACTCGGGAGCAAGTGTCCAGTGTTTTCCTGGTGAAGCAGCTGGTGTCACAGCTGCTCTGCTTGTTGCTCTGTGTTTTTATTTTTATTTTTAAAAAGTTGTCTGTCTTATTTCGTTTTATTTTCTGTTCTCCTCATTGCTGTTATGGTATCTTGGACTCAGGGGTACACACACATACCCACTGCATTGTCATAGAGAGTGGCAGTGGGAATTGGGTCTCAGGGAACCCATACCACAGTGAGCATTGTGATTTGTAAGTAGTTTCTGAAACCTAGCTCTTCAACCACTACCTTATTCAGTTCTCAAAGCTATAAGAGACAGCAAAGCTTCCCAGGCACAGTCCTGTTTCAAAATAGAACCAATTCATAGCCCTGATCAGGGAAAAATAGACAACTGAGCAAACATCAGAAGTGAAAGTTACTGGATGTGGTACCTTAAGCCTGTAATCACAGCACTTTGGGAGGTTGAGGTGATAGGATTTCCTGAGCCCAGGGGTTTGAGACCAACTTGGACAACTTGGTGAGACCTCTTCTCTACAGTGAATCAAAATTATCCAGGTGTGGTAGTGCATGCCTGTAGTTCTGGTTATTTGGAAGGCTGAGGCAGAAGGATTGTCTCTGCCCAGCAGGTTGACACTGGGGTGGCTGCAAGTGTGCCACTGCACTCCAGCCTGGGTGACAGAGTGAGATTCCAACTCAAAAAAACCCAACCAAACAAACACAAAAAAGTGAAATCCTATCCCCCTGCCACCGAATAATGAAACTAAAGAGAAAAGAAAGAGGTCTGTCACAAATAAGTAAAATCAGTGGAAGAGCACAACCAATTCCCAGTGCTATAAATAGAAGACACCTGAAAAATCAGACCTCAGAGTCCAAACAATGGAAGTCACCAATGACTGGCCTCAGAATACAACAGGGATTAGGGAACGGAAAGAAGGAGTTAATGAGACTCAAGAAAGACAAGATGCAATACTGAAGGAGGTTGCAACAGAGATTTTGGCCACAAAAAATGTCATCTAGGAAATCAATAACAAGATAAAAAGCAAGAAGAAGAAAGAACCTCAGAACTAGAAGACCAAAGTATGGAACTAACCTGATCTATAAAAAAAAAAGAAAAAAGAAAAAGAAAAAGAAAAGAAAAGAAAGAAAGAAAACTCAGAAAGAAAGAGGCCAAACTTAAGCCTGATTGGTATCCCAGAAGAAGAAAGGGAAATGGAGAACACTTTGGAGGAAGTATTCCAAGAGGTTATCCAAGAAAACGTTCCCCACCTCACCATAGATATGACCAGCCAAAGGCAAGAGAAATGCAAGAGAAACTGAGGATATCCACAAGACATCAAATGAGAAGTCAAACCCCTAGACACATAGTAATATGCCTACACAAAGTAGGTATAAAAGAAAAAAACCCTAAAAGCAGCAAGAGAGAAAGGTCAGACCAGGGAAAACTAATCAGAATAGCTGCAGAACTATCATATCAGCAGAAACACTACAAGTCAGAGAGGACTGGAGTCCAACATTCAAAGTCCTCAAAGACAAACAATTTTAACAAACAGTTTCCTACCCAGCTAAGCTTAGCTTCATCAGTGATGGAGAATTAAAATCCTTCTCAGGCATCCTATTCTTAAGAGAGTATGCAGCTGCCAGAATAGCTCTAGAGGAGTTGCTTAAAGAGGTATTAAGCATAGAAGAAAGAAAAGAAAGAATGTACTTCCCAAGAGAACAGCAGAACACAGAATCAACAAAGAACACATCATGACTACAATCTTGAAAGCACACAAATACATCAACCCAAAAGCTACAAGAAAACAAAAAAACAAAGGAAATCTTTATAAGAACCTCATGACGAGGATAAACAATCACATTTCAATAATCAACCTGAATGTGAATGTACTAAATGCAACACTGAAAAGACACAGAATGGCAAACTGGATTAAAAACCATGACCCAATAATTTGCTGTCCAGGAAACTCATCTCACCACAAGGGATGAGTTAGACTCAAAGTTAGAGGATGGAAAACGAGTTTCCTGGCAAATGGATCATGAAAGGAGGCAGGATGAGTGTTCTTAATATCAGAAAAAGCAACCTTTAAGCTATCAAAAATTTAAAAAGAGGCAGAAGGACACTACATAATGATAAAAGGCTCAATCCATCAACAAAAAATATCTATCCTAAATATATATGCACACACAGCACAGGATAACCAGTGTTTATAAAGCAACTACTAATAAAATTTAGAAAAGATATTGATTCTAACATTATTATAGCTGGAGACTTAACTATACCACTAACAACCATAGATAGATCATTGAGGCAAAAACATCAACAAAGAGATCCAGAACCTGAATTAGACATTCGACCAAATAGACTTAATAGGAGAATATTCCACCCAATAACCACAGAATTCACATTCTACTCAGCACCACATGACATGTATTCCAAGATTGATTACATCCTTGGCCATAAATTAAGCATAAACAAATTTTATAAGATCAAAGTACTGCTGTGCATCTTCTCAGACCACAGTGAAATAAAAACAGATACCAACACCAACAGCATTCCCTCAAAGCCCACAAAGTTATGGACACTAAACAGCATGATGCTGAATGACTACCGGGTCAACACAGAAATCAAAACAGAAATTAAAAGAGTCCTGAAAACAAATGAAAATGAAGACACATACTGCCAAAACCTCTGGGATGCCATGAAAGCATTTCTAAGAGGGGAATTTATATCTATTTATATCTCTTTGAGTACACCTCAAGAAAATGGAAAGATCACAGGTTAACAGCCTAACAAATCACCTAAGGGAACTGGAAAGACAAGACCACCACAGCCCTATCTTTAGCACAAGAATTCAGATTACCAAAGTAAGAGCTTATATGTGGGACATAGAAGACAAAAATATCATTAAAAAAATCAACCAAAAAAGCTGACTATTTGAAAGAATAAACAAGGTTGATAGATCCCTAGCCAGAATGACCAAGAAAAAAGAGAAAGTCCAAATAAACACAATCAAAATGCAAAAGATCAAATCATAACTGACTCAGAAAAGAAAAACAATAGATTATCAGAGATTACTCTATGCACACCTATGTGGAAAGAAACTTGATAACCTAAATGAAATGTAGAATTTTCTGACATAAGGGAAAAAATAAGACAATGAGACACTAATTAGACCAATAACAACCCAGAAAATTGACTCTGTCATAAGAACCCCCCCAAAAGTCCTGAACCATATTGGCTTTCCAGTGGAATTCTACAAAATGTGTAAGGAGGAGCTGATATCAATCCTATTGAAATTATTTCAGACAATTGAGAAAGACAAATTCTCCCTAAATCATTTTATGAAGCCAGCATCACACAGTTAACCAAACTAAGTATAGATCCAACAGAGAGAGAGAGAGAGAGAGAGAGAGAGAGAGAGAGAGAGAGAGAATATTACAGGTTAATATCCCAAATGAACATAGATGCAAAAATTCTCAACAAGATTCTAGCAAATCAGATCCAACAACACATCTTAAAAATCACCTACCATGACCAAATAAACTTCATCCCCAGGATACAGGGTGGCTGGTTCAATATCACAAGACCATAAATGTAAATAAATACATCAACAGAGGTAAAAACAAGAACAATATGATTATATCATTGGATGCAGAAAAAGATTTTGATAAAATCCAGCATCCCTTTTTGATAAAAACCTCGAAACACCTAGGCATAGAAGGAACATACCTCAGAATAGTAAGCACAATCTACAATAAACCCACAGTCAACATATTGCTAAATAGACAGAAACTGGAAACATTTCCACTGAAAGCTGGAACAAGTCTCACCTCTCTTGTTCAACATTGTGTTGGAAATCATAGCCAGAGTAATTAGACAAGAGAAGGAAATCAGGGGAATCCAAATAGGAAAGGAGGAAGTATTGTTATCCCTCTTTGCTGATGATATGATCCTATACCTCAAATATCCAACAGAATCTGTCAAAAACCTGCTTTCACTGATAAAGGGCTTTGGCAATGTCTTGGAGGGACAAAATCACCAACAACAAGCAGTCAGAGAACCAAATAAAAAGCACAATCCCATTCAAATAGCCAAAACCAAAAATGGAATACCTCGGAATCTTCCTAACTAGAGAAGTGAAAGACCTTTACAATGAAAACTAGAAGACACTGCTCAAAGAAATCCAAGAAGATATAAACAAATAGAAAAGTATTCCATGCTCATGGATAGGAAGAATAAACATTGCTAAGATGTCCATCCTACCCAAGGCATACCACAGATTCAACACAATACCCATTAAATTACCAACATCATTCTTCTCTGACCTGGAAATGACAATACAGAAATTCATATAGAAATGTAAATGACCATGCATAGCTAAAACAATCCTTAGCAAAAGAAACAAAGTGGGAGATATCACACTTCCACACTTTAATATTTACTATAAGGCTATGATAATCAAAACAGCCTGGTAGTAATACAAGAATAGGCATAAGGACCAATGGAACAGGATGGAGATTCTGAAAGCAAAACCTCAATTCCTCAACCAACTCATCTTCAATAAAGCCTCCAGCAACAAAGGAGAGGAGAACCTATTCAGTTTATGGTGCTGAGAAAACTTCCTGACCGCATGCAGAGGATTTAAACAGGACCCCTACCTATCACCATACATAAAAATCAACTCTAAATGCATCAAAAACCTAAACATAAAGCTAAACTATAAGAACTTTAGAAAATGTAGGATACATCCTATGGAAATTGGAGCTGGCAACCAATTCCGGATCAAAATCCCAAGTGCCCATGCTATAGGAGATAAGATAGACAAGCGGGATCTCATCAAACTGAAAAACCTGTGGAAAGCCAAAGAAACCATTAAGAGAGTGGGGAGACAGCCCACAGAATGGGAAAAACTATTTGCCAACTGTATATCTGACAAAGAATTAGCATCTAGGACCTACCAAGGAACCCAAACGTGCCAATAGGGAAAATACAAACAGCCCCATTAAAAAATGAGCAAAGACATGAATAAAAACTTCTCAAAACGAAGATATACAGGCAACCAACAGACACATGAAAAAGTGGTCAGCCTTTTTCATTATCATCATAGCAATGCAAATCAAAACCACATTGAGATGCCATCTAACCCCAATAAGAATGGCCATCATTAATAAAACAAACAACAACAGATGCTGGCAAGGATGTGGAGAAAAAGGAACCCTCTACACTACTGGGTGGAATGCAAATTAGTACAACGTCTTTGGAAGACAATGTGGCGATTTCTTGAAAGAACTAGGACTTGACCTTCCATCTGACCCAGCAATCCCCCTATTGGGATTATACCCGGAGGAACTCAAGTCATTCTACCAAAAAGATACCTGCACATGCATGTTTGTTGCATTTCCATTCACAATAGCAAATACTTAGAACCAACCATGCTGCCCCTCGAAACCAGACTGGATAAAAATATGTAGTACATATGCACAATGGAATATTACTGTCATAAAGAAGAACAAACGTATGGACTTCATAGCAACTTGGATGGATTTAGAGTCAATCATATTCAGTGATCTTTCAGAGAAACAAAGAACAGCGTACCACATGCTCTTCCTCATAAGTGGGCCCTGAACATTTACCATAATACCATAAGAAAAGGTTTGGTAATAGCCGGGTACTGCTGAGGTAGGGGTCGCAACATCGTCAAGGTACCTGATCTCAAACCATGCAAAGGTGGGACCGAAGGGAAGCCCAAACTTTACCTGTACAATAACTACTTTTATACCTAATTCTGAATTGCACCCCACATCTTTAAAAAAAATTCACTTAACTTCTCTGAATCTTGTTTATCTGTAAATTTGAGTAACAATCCCTATGTTATAGAATTGTTAAGAATAGTAAGAGTCACAATGCATGCAAAATATTGACTATGTCTTCTAGCACATAGTAGATACTTAGAAATGTGTTGTATTCAAAAGAGTAATACAACGAGAAAGAACTAGAAAAAAACAGAAACAGAAGATTAATTTTAAAAGGTGTTAGTAGTTTTCCATGAGTATTTTTTATAACAATAAAGTCTCATCCCTGTGAAAACTCAATTAATTCACTATATCATTTGATTATTAAAACTTTTTTTATACTACCATATTCTTAGCAGTGAGGAAGTCACTGAAGCAGTTCCAAAGACATATATGGTATGTCTAGGTCCAGTAATAACTTCTTATTCCAATAGAAAAGACAAGATATTGCTACATATAACTTATTATATGTAGTAACAAATTTAACAAAGCCTATTAGTAACATAATTACATGAAATGCATGCTTCTCATTCATTCCTGACAATTTACAAATTGAAAATCATGAGTACTCCGAAAATCCTGTGCAACCAATACCCGTTTTATATGTAGGAAATATTCATTGTTTTGTGTGTCCTTTTTTCTTCCCAATTAACTTTCATTGGCAACTTGTGAGAATATTGTTGCATGGATCACATTTTGGAAAATGTTTCTATAAATGAAGGTACAAAGTCATAAACTGTGTAGGAAGCCCCCTAAAGAGAACTACTACTTTTGCCAGGTGAGGATGGGGGAGAAATTGCTTATTTCTGGGAGAAGGAACATAGGGAATTATGAAAACAGCCATGTTAGGGTGAGACTTGGATGAGGACTACAGGAGAGAAATTGACTGGAGAAGTGTCTAAATTAAACAGAGAGATGAAGTTTAGAAGATCCATGCTGTCCAAAATATTGATCTGCCATTAATGAAAAAAAGAATGTGATTTATTTTGTGTAACTCTCCAGCAGCAGCAAGAAGACATTTAAAAAACGAAACAAAACTTGAGGACACTCTAAGAAACAGAACGGAGTGCAAACAAAGTAGGTAGCTGGTTTCCTAATTCGTAAAGTGTTCCAGAAGAGGCCAGACAATGGGATACAAATATCTACAGATTGTGATGCTAAATAATGGATGGAATGAAGAAATCCCTTAGGATAATCAATGCAAAGTCTTTCTTAATTCTGAACTGAATGTTTATTCAGTTGACTTTGAATTGGCAGGTGAAGATTTTGAGTGGAAAAAGACCTATGATCTGAACTGTATTTTGGGAGATTAATCTTGTAGTCCATTTAGTATGTATTAGAAAAAAATGAGAAAAGTAGCAGGAAAATCACTCACCCAGAGTCATGTTCAAGCGCCATTATCATTCTCTTTTTTCTACCAACAGAGATGCCATTCAAATTCCTCCTACTTCCCAAGGAAGGGAGGACCTTTGTTATACCACTCAGATGAAGAACAGGCTTGAGTTCATTCACTTGACCTTCAGAGAAATTCAATCTGGAACTTACCATGTGAGCTGGTAGTGAGGGGGTAAGTATTAATGTAAGATTTGCATCTGTTATAACTTTCCCCTCTCACAAAATACTGACATAATTAAAAATACTGATAACATTGACCCCAATCACTTAAAGCATATATCTCATTTTGCATAATATTTTGTATAAAATAAGATATGCAATTATAGGCCATGTGGGGGGAAGTAAAGACATTAGCAGCATGAATAACACCTTTGAGTCTCTGTGCTAGTCCATTTCCTTTTGTGAAAAAATAGTGATAATTATATATTCCTTCATAATTATACCTATCTTGTGTTGAATGCCTACTAAGTAATAGGAACTATGCATGGTACTTAGTATTTACGATTACATTCAAACTTTAAAATGGAAATGAAGTTTAAGATTAAAAAGAGGTTAAACTAAGATACAGATCTATTATAGCAAAGCATGCTTTGGCAAGACCTTGAAGGAATTATAGAACAATTGCAGAGTAGAACTCAGGGTGCCTTTTTATTAACAGTTATACAAAAGGATAAAAAACTAATTTCAGTTTCTTTGGTCAAAAAAAAGAAAAAAACCCTAATTTTGTGGTCTTTAATAAGCAGATTAGGCCCATAACCTAAGAAGAAACTTTTTTCCTCTTCTCTGATGCTTTTCTGAGTTCATTTGGACACGTGGCAAAAGACAGTACTATCTACCAACTTTAGCCCCTGAACTAACAAATATTATAAGCCAGAGTGACATTTGTTTATCAACTATAGTATGCTGATGCAGTAATGTAAGTTTCTTTTTTTTTTTTTTAGTTGGAGTCTCACTCTGTCACCCTGACTGGAGTGCAGTGGCCGCTCCCGGCCACCGCAGCCTCGACCTGCTGGGCTCCAGTGATCCTTCCGCCTCAGCCTTCCAAGTAGCCAAAATGACAGGCATGCACTACCACGCCCGGCTGATTTTGTGATTTATTGTAGAGATGAGGTCTCGCTGCCCAGGCAGGTCTCGAACCTGCAGACTCAGGCAATCCACTCACCTCAGCCTCCCAAAGGCGTGGGATTACAGGCTGAGCCACCGAGCCCGGCTTTGTAAGTTTCTTGATATGATAATTGGTTTCAGAAATTTTCAACCAAAATCTCCCATGATCAGTTGTTCAAAGAAGAGCTTCTCTGAGCTCTTAATTGGGAGAGGTGTGGGGAGTTTTTTATTTTCCTTCAAACCACATTAAACAGAGGGCCAGCCATATTTGTAACCTTACAGCTATTAAGCACAAAGCATAGAGATTGAAATCAGAAGTAAATATCCTGTTCCCTACTTGACAATCCCTATTCACTTTCAGTGTACCATGATTTGTACCAGGGTGGGGAATTTATAGATATTAGGAAAATCATGACATTATGTCTCTGAGGAACAATCAGACAAGGGAAACTATCATGTAGTTCAGGTTCAGTTGCCATCTGGTCAAATGTTTTCATTTTATACATCAGAAACAGAGGAAGAAAGAAGGCCTCCTTAACTTGTCAAAATCACATAAGAAGTTAGTAGTAGATCTAAAATTAAAACCCAGTTGACCAACATCAGGGCCATGGCTCTTTGAACTCCAAATTTTCAGGTACAGGTGAACTCATCTCTTATACCCTTTGCCTTTGCTTTTGTTTGTTTGAAAGCTACTATCCTTCCTGTCCTATCCTGAGCTGATTTTCAATACTCATGATTTCACTGACAAGCTCCGGATAAATTCCGTGAGCCCTTTTTCTTCTCATTTGAGTCCTTAGAGTTTCACAAGAATCCATTTGCTTGATCATTGTGTTTCACCACTCGGTCTGCCTTATTACATTCACTCATGTCAAGACGTTATTATTTCTGGGATGACTGCAGGTAATGCCTTATTTTTTCCTCCAAAGTGATGACACATATTAAATAATAAGTGATTATATTTGTTTCCCTTAACTATGCAGTCTTTGAAACTTCTCTGTGGTTACAAACAAATAGATTTCTACACCTATAGCTGTTTCATTGGACACTGTCACAGCACTAAAAAAATCATGTACACATTTTCATTTCTAACTGAGCTACTTCTCTTGTCATTGATGCTTATTTATGTTAGTCCTTGGGAATGCCTGTTGTATCTACACTCACCAGCCTTACCATGATTATCTGTTCCTTCTTTTAGTTTAGCTGAGTCTGCGGTTAAATACTATTCAACAGTCAAGGATATAATAGAGACACGTATCAGGATTTAAACTGCTTATTCCCCCCAAGGTATTTCAGGATAATATTGTTTTTCTCTTTGCTTTCTATTCACTTTCATTAAGTCTCACCTATCAGACTGCAAATGCAATACAATTACTTGAGCTCAATTACTTTTTGGTCTTCCTTCAACATATATCTATTATCAGGAAAGATAATGGTTAGGATGGACACAGAGATAAAAGACATACGTATATTCTGCACTCACGTCTTAAGGCAAAGACGACACGTAAATCAATAATACCTCTGCAGTGTGATATATGATGCAATGGAATTAACGACAAAGTGTTATAGTGAAAAAGAGGAGGAATAAAAACAGATCCTTAAATCTGTCTGGGTGAGGGAATGAAAGCCTTCGTAAAGTAATAGATGCTTTAACTGAGTGCTGAGTATTAATGAAAAAGTGATGGTGAAGAATGTTATGCCATTTTCCAGTGTGGGGAATTGAAGAGTAAATAAAACACTGTCATTCTCAAAAACACAGGGTCAAAGTTATAAGAGACAGATTATAGAGAAAACACAAAACTCACCCACAAGGCAGTTAGAAATATCCCATGGAATTTTTAAGCACTAAAATTCCACCTGGGATTTCAGTTTGGCCAATTGATTTTCTCCTTTAAATTTGTTGAAGAAGGAGATGAAATTTTGCATTATTTCAAACATTGTTTTGACACAAAAAAACTTAGAAGAGGGTTAGAGAAATCAATACAATATCTGTAAATGGCTTCTGTTTTGTAGATCAAAAGAGATAATTGAAGATATTTTAGAAAATCACTTGTTATACTGATGAAAGGAGTATTTTATGGAGTTGTCCTGGCAGGGATATGAGAATAAAATTTTATAATGAAAACAATTTGAGCAAAATAGTAAATCATTTGTATTGAAACAAAACATGCCTAACACAATTTCAACAAAATTAAAGGCCAAAGCCTAAATCGGAGAATCAATTCAAGTAACAGATTAGGTAGCCAAAAAAAAAAAAAAAAAGACAGAAAAAGATGATTAAGAAGTATAAAATATGCGTTCATTTAGAAAATGCTGGTTCTATTCTGATGTTTAATATTTTGTTTGTGAGTCGGAACTTCTAGGTATGATGTGAACACGAATACAGATTTTAAAATATAATCACTCAGTGACATCACCTACAAATTGAAAAGTTGCATTTATGGAGTGGGGAACAAGTATCCTGAAACTGTGCTGGGTATTAGGGAACAGTATCTTCCTCATATAACATATTTCATTTTTTTTAATTGAAAGGGATGCTAATGGAATACTATTGAAGGAAGATAGCAAGTGTTAACACGAACATAGAACGTTTAATTAAAAGGAATGAAAGGGAAGAGTTCTGCTTTGGTGCATTCTTTCAAAGTGAGGAGGAAAGAATGAGGACAGAGGCAGAGAAGAGAGGTCAGATCACAGTGCTTGAACACGTCTATGTAAAAATAGCTTAGCAACATTCGGAAGTGATGGCACCAGAAACAGAGAGATTTTCCATGGCAGGTGAAAGAAACGGATAGTCAATGTGCCTGGAAATAGTCATTGAACAGGTGCATGTGGGGTGGCAGCAGTGGGAATGTCTTGGCATTACCAAAATGTGTACCTGACACAGTACAGGGAACGAGTTAAAAGGCGAATATGGTCTTTTGACCTCTGGTGCAGTTTTTTTTTTCTTTTTCTCTTAATCAAAGTAAGAAAATAAATGTAGAGGAAAGAATATGATTTCTGTCATTACTGAAGACCTGGTTCTTAACTTCCCTTAGGCTACTGGGTTATTGAACTGCCAATTCAAATTTGTATCAGCCAGCCTGCCTATTTGAGCAGTGAGAACAGTGTTCTCATAGCAACCGAATAGAAAGAGAGGACATCCCTGGAGAATACAGTCACCTTGTTTACATAAGAAAGTTTTACCCTAATTAAAGATGAGTTGAGAGAGTGAGAGTAGAAAGCAAGAGGTGTACAAAAATTGCATACCAAAAAAAAAAATCGACATTTCTTAATTCAACAAGAGCAGAATGTTGATTTTTAAAATGCAAAAGAAAATGCACATCCATCTTTTAATAATGCTTTTAAAAGATGTTATTAGAACCATCTTCTGTGTATATTCTGTATGGTTTAAGACTAAATTTGAAATCTATGATGTAAGAAATAAAGAAGAGATAACATGGTGGTCAAGAATCTTTGACTGCAGTTTATTGTCATGAATCACAAAACAGCTTAAGCCAGATAAAAAAATGTATTCGATAGCTCTACTTTTAAGTCTAGAGAAAACAAATTGCAGTCCTAACTAGGTCTAGAGGGTCAAAGTATGCTCTAGGGATAAAGTACCTTTTCCCATTTCTCCTTCTGTATGCTTTGGCTTGCTGTCTTCACTCTTAGGCTGACTCTCTCCAAATGATGCTTCTCAGTAACCACAGTTAAAAGTTATTTTCCTAATGATCCCAGGAAAACAGTTCTTGGCTGGGGTCCTATATTTCCATTTAGGCCACCTGCACATAATATACACAGGATGGACAGTCAGGTCTCCACATCTGACTGTGGGTGTGGGGGTAGGAAGGGTCAGCCCCAACTACAACACGAGAAATGAAAGTGAGGTAATGATTCATTCCATAATAGAAAATCAAGATCCTGTTAAAGATAACCGAAAGAATATCAAGGAGAAGATAACAGTCATCAGTCATCCACTATATTCCATGCTTTGGTAGCTCAGAGATCACAAGCTTCAGTATCCATAAGGCACATTAAAAAAATAAACCCTCTTAACATGATAAAACTACCTCAAATACCTCTAAAATGGACTCACCTTATCTTCTCAGAGACAATGTCAATTTCTGTGCAGTTCCAAGTCCAGAATCTTTAAGTGGTGCACATCATTCATTTTCCTATGTCTAGAACAGGTGGGAAATAAAAATAGCCATAATTTGAAAATGAAAACAAAAATTAGAAAAGAGCCAGAGAGTTTAACAATCTATAACAGACACCATATCTTTAAAGAGCAGTGACAAGGATTCTCTGTTTGGTGGCAAAGCAAAGCTCATGTAAGAATCTGAGTCAGCTTTCAGGCAGGATCTCCATCTGTTATTCTTCACGGTCACATGTGAGATGGGCAAGAGGGAGAATTGTCCTTAAAAAGGACTGCACTATTTGGTAGTCCACTTTTTGTGGGTGTCAATTTGGCAGCTTGGGGATTGAGAAATCAATAGCCACTTGGAGCCAAGCTTGGACTTCTTTCAAAATGCAATTACCGAAATTGCCAGAGATTTTGCAGTGATGATGCAACTGCCATCTGGTTCCTGCTATCGCAGAAACCTCTTCCATCGCTATGAAGCCCATTTTCCATGAAGCTACATCTTCTAACACCAGTCCTGGCTTACAAAGGACAGCCACTGCTAAGTTTTGTAGTGATGCTAGAGCTCTTAGCAGTAAGTTCTTGCCACCCTGTTAAAAGCAGTGTCTTCTATGTTTTTTCATGTTGGTGTATTTTTCTGGCCAGCTGTCATGCTGCCACACAAGCGTACCACTTCTCTGAGTCTCTCAACCTCATTCTCCGTTCTCTGTCACAGCGGTCCTGGAATTGCCACTTCTCTGTGAGTGGGCTTTGGAGAGCTGTACCGCAGCACATTAAAACCAGTCTTGGGCAACTTATCTGGTTGTTAAATTTATATCATGAGATAATGTTCCCATATCAGCAATCTCTCACACAACCAATGTGATGTTTCCTCCCTCCTGTTTCATCGCTCTCAGGACCCAATGTCATGCATTATCTTTTGGCTCCGGCCAGCACATGTGGACTGGGTCCTGCAGCACCTTTTTGATGGTCTCCTTTCTCTTTTCACAGGCCCAGAAAGTCTCCATCTGAGTCATATTACCTGACCTAAGTTACCAGTGTAGAGGCAGAAAGGGGAGGTAGAGTTTGATCTTTGGGGGTGTATAATGTTCTTGTTTTCAACTAGACATCTCCATCTCTAGTCTTAGGTCTCCTTTTGTATTCTATTTTGGTCCTGACCTGCCAGATGTATGTAATCCAACCCTCACTGATGTTCTGTTGCTCTTACAATTCTGTTCAAGGACTCAGATTTTTTTCTGACTTATGATTTCAGACAATGAGTTTCTTATGTCCTGCTGAGGAGTCCCTCTGCCTTCCATCCACACCTAGCCTTACATCTATGAGGAATCACCTTCAGTCTTTTATTGTCTTTTTCCAATGTATCCACTGCATGCTGCAATAGGCTGCTTCCCTGAGTTTTCCAACCTCCTGTGAAATTATATCAACTCCCACTAGCCATGGTCTTCCTGTACTTAATTTACCATTAGTAATGGGATTCTCCTTTTCGATTCAACAGTGGGTGATCCTGCTGCAAAATCCAATTGAAGGTCTGTTATCTTAGGCATCTTCCATCACCAGCAGTTGGACTAAGTGATGACGATTTGCATGCAAGATCCTGATTATAGAGTGGTTTTGGAGAAGACTATGGAGGAAAATATTGAGCAGAGAGAAAATTGTGTCCAACATGAACTGTGGTACTGTTGTAACAGAGGCCATCGTTCATACCCTGGAGAAAACTGAAGTTTAGAAATAGCCTGAATTTACGCAAGATGGGGACTGCGTGCATTTATACCCCTGCATAAATACAGGGAATGCTCTGGGTAAGTAGAAAATTAATGCCTGGGTCTTGAAGGTGTATCTGGGTGGTATACCAACGTAACCAGTTTCCGCACTTAGCAAAGGATCAACCGCATGCGTCTGCAGTTCAAAGGTTTTTTGTTCCCCTTGCACGGGTTATTTTTACCTACTATTAATTAAAGGTTTGTATTTATTTTTCCTTTACTTTTTCTTTTCTTTTATCACCTTTCCTTTCATTTCCTCCCCCAAATTTTCCTTAAAACACCTTCACTGGTGTGTGTGTTTATTAGTTTTCTTTCCTTTTGTGGTGCTTTGTTTTTCTTACTATTGGTTTCTTACAGCAAGACATTCTTTATTGGCTATTTTAATTAAGGAGGCATGAGTTTATTTCTATAGAGAGCTAGTGTGAGCTTCCTCTGCTCTTGTTTAAGTAGCTCTGTTTTTATAATATTACCATATGCTTTTCTTTGTCACATGAAAACTGGCTGGAGAAACTGTCTACTAAATAGAGTTTACCAAATGTCAGGTTTACTCTTTAAAAAGTGCTAAACCATAGACTTATACTGTGAGCCATATATATAATTTTAAATTTTTAATAGCCATGGTATATATTCATATATACTTATAAGCACATATATGAGTATAGATTATATATGTATGTATATATATATATATATATATATATATATATATAAAATAGTGTGTGTGTATCTGTGTGTGTGTATCCAAAATATTCTTTGACATGTAATCAGCAAGCTAATTATTTATATATTTAGAAAATTATAACTTTCCGACTAACTTTTCAAAATCCTATCTGTTTTCTAAACTCTCAGCATATCCTCAGTTTATACCAAGGTCATTTGAAGTTTTCAGTAGCTACAAGTGGCTAAGAACTATATAGGATAGCCCTGGAGATCAAGGGGCAGACTTTTCATTTGTAATTGCTGAGTGAAGGTGATTACACGTGGACACCAGGGGATTTTGCTCTGTTTGGATAATTTTAAACGCTTTCAGAAAAGAATTTGCTACCTTTTTATGTGGAAGTATCTTAATGTTTGTAGGTTTGTTTGTGAATGGGAAAAGAAGAAAGATACTCCGTATATGGACTTTTCATTTATCTTCCCTTTTCCAATCCACTTTCTCTTGCTTCCTTCTCCGCCTGCTGATTCAACCTAAATCATCATGAAGTAACTTACACAATGGCATTTCTTGGAGTCATCAAAATGCTTTCTTATCTTTATTTTTATCTTTCCTACTTCAAACCTTGTGTCTTCTGAAACCCATGGTACGCCCAGGAGCAAAAGTCACTACTGGAAACTCTAAATCAGAAAATTTATCCTCCTGATTAAAACGTTCATGTATCTTTTTGTTGGCCTTGTAATAAAATAAAAGCTCCATCCATGACCTATATTCGTCTCTACCTAGGAGAGTCTTAAGAAATGGGGTTGAAAGTCACATATTATAAATTGATTAATGACAGAAGATTTTTAACATTGATAATAATGAATAATTCTATTATGGCAATGATAATAATGATAAAACAACCTATGTTTATTAAATCCCATCAGATCATATACTAATGCATAGTTTATTGCTGCTTTTAATTTTAAATATATAATTACCCTATTTTATAGGTGAAAAAAAATCTGAGAAACAGATGAGCTAAGTAACTTTCTAAAGTGAGAGAGCCAGAAAGTGAATAAGAATTCTGTTATGTTCTATTTTTATTTCACACTTCTAATTGAATGGTTCAGCATTAAATACAGTCACAGGTAATACAACTGAAAGCAAAATGTTTTGTTTAGAAAATATTTTCTTCCTTTAAAAAAAGCTTTTTAACTTAGACTTAAAAACTTGGACTTAGTGTCTATAATACAGAGTAATCTTTCACAAAAACAAAGAACTGAGTACCACATGTTCTCACTCATAAGTGGACCTTGAACAATTATCGTAATACTATAAGAAAAGTATCGGCAGTAGCGGGAAACTGCCAGGGGTGTGGGAAGTGGGATTGGCAGTAGTGGGCATCTGCCTGGGGAAGGGCGTGGGATACACCTCATCAACCAGGGTACCTGCATAATGAACATTTGTAGACCTAACCCTGAACTGTATCCCACATCTCTAAAATTTAAAAAAGGAAAAAAAAATTTTGCTCCTTTCAAAAAAGTTTTTTGTGTGATTTGAAATTTGACAAGTCCAATTTCCTACCCTGATCATTTTAAAGAATTGTGTAATTCAATTTGCAATTAAGTGGTTTTAAGAAAATCTTCAAACAAGATACTGATGACAGTGCTGTTAGTACCCAGACTTCCTTCTGTTTAGTCCTTAGCAAAACAATGATGCAAAAGTGTACACGGGTGAGTAGAAGACTTACTCATCAGATTAACAAATATTATACAGCATTTACTATAACCCAGTAACTACAGATGCCATCAATATACAGACTTATAAATTCATTATCTTTGCTACAGTGGGTACCCAGGTTAATATGAGAAATATTACGAAGGTAATGATAGAATAATGTGGCAAGGAGGAATAATATAAGTTTACCTGATAATGCTAGGCAACAAAAATTACAAGTATATTTACAAGAATATGACATTGCTGAGCTGGATAATAAAGAGTATATGTGTTCCAGGTGTACCTGGTGGGTAAGATATTTCAGAGACAGGAAACACATGTACAAAGGATGGCTGCATGCAACAGCCTAGTGTTAATTAACCAAATATAATTATAGCAATTTTGATGCCAGACACAGGCCATTTGAAATAGAGAGAAATACATAAGTCATGATTGATATATTCTGTTTGCTTTCATTTTTGTATTGAGGTCAAAATTCATATAACAGACAATTAGCTACTTTAAAGTGAACAAATCAGTGATATCTATGGCATTCTTATCATGATGCAACCACCCTCTCTCTCTGGTTCTAAAGTTCAACACTCCAAAACAAAACCTTGTACTCACTAAACTGTTACTTTCCATTTCCTCCCTCTATTCGGACCCTAGCAACCACCAATCTGCTTTCTGTTTCTATGGAATTACCTATTCTGGACATATTATATAAACAGAATCAGACAATATGTGATCTTTTATGTATAGTTTCTTTTATTCAGCATGATGTTTTAGAGGTTAATACACATTATAAAACATATAAGTTCTTAATTCCTTTGTACCTCATGTACAAGTATTGATTTTGGTACCAGTTTGCAAGTCTTTTGGATACATAGGCAGGAATGAAATTTTGGGGTCATTCCATGTTTTACTTTTTTAAAAAAGCAGGTTGTATTAAGAAGACATAAAAGCTCCCACAACGGGAGGGGACCTGAGGGGGTTGCCCTATGTTTTACTGTTTGAGGAACCATCAACTTTTTTCTACAGTGGCTGGATATTTACAGTCCCAATTAGGTTTCATTTTGACCAAATATAATAGAAAATTTAAAGTGTCTCAGAGAAATACATTTTTCTCCTATAAAAACGTCCAGAGGCAAATAGGAGATTACATGATATTTTTCTTTTGTAGCAGTCCTGGTTTTCTTTATTCCAGAGGTCAACAAACTACTGTGCACAGCTGTCTGTATCTGTGAGCCAAGTTTTAGTGGTACAGAGCCCTTCCTGCTTATTTCTTACTCTTCTGGAAACTTGGATGCTGCACCGCAGATTTGAGTAATTGATGCAGAAACAGTATGGTCTGTAAACCTAAAATATTTACTGTCTGTCCTTTAGCAGAAAACCTTTGTTAAATACTGTACTATTTTGCTGGGCTGTCACCCTTAGCTTGGGCTTTCTACTCACAGGTCTATCTATATGACTGTTCAAGCTGTAGACATCATGCTTTTAATCCAATTATCAGCAAGGAGGAGAAACAGAGAAAAGCCATGCCAACTCTCTTTAAAAAACACATCCCTGAGGAATCTCAATCACATTCCATTCTCCTAAATTAGTCCCAGTTCCATAACTGTCAGCAAAGGAGCCGGGGAAATGTAGTCCTTAGTTCAGGTGACTGGGAACCCATCTGAAAATTAGATTCACAGAGACATTATCCACTCAAGGAACTAGCATATATCCTAGATGTATCCACAATCTCCCTGAGAATTGTAGAGTCTGGACAGGCTGGTAAAAGAGAAGTGTTCTTCAAGACTGAGTAAAGACTGGAAGAATCGATTAATCTTGCTACCCGTCCCAATAATCTCAATTAGAAATGGGTAGATCAGTAATAAATCTCTGTATTCTTTGATAACATGAGGGACCTCTGAGTTTACTAGGCCTTGTTTTCTTGTTAATTTAAAAATCTGATTAAAGTTTTACATCTTATAATTGAGATCAAGGTAACATAATTTCTAATTCTAATGGAATCTTCAAGTTTTTCATGTGAAGAAGGATTGACATTCAGAGATGTTTTTAATGCTGCACTTTGCAGGATTGGGATAACAAATAGTATTTTTTCTCAAAGGGGAAGACTTTAAATGTTTCTACATCGACTTAGGGAGAAATAGCCATAGAAGAAATAGGGAAGATTAAAATAGTGCAAAGTACCATTAACTCAAACATATGCTTCAATGTGAGCACAGATTCAGTAGTGTCAGAACAGAATGTACTTATACCTCCATAAGGTAGTAAAGAAATTAAATAGAACATTCATAGAATTTCTTCCATTTAATTTTTAAAAATTTGCCTAAAAATAGAAACATCAAGGGGTAGCTATTCTAAAATATTTCAAAAGTCCAAATATTCAATGAAGAGATAGATTAAATAAATATACAATGCTATGAGTTCATAATATGTTCATAGTCCATCACTGAGTTAGAAAGGAAACATATTCCTGAGAAATGTGGTGTTCAGAAGCTTGTTGATTCAATCACAAGCTGCATCGCTTTGCTGCATCGCTGTGTTTCTAAATTGTGCTCATTTTGAGAAGAACAATTGGAAATTATAAAACTTGTGATAAGACTTGCGAAACCCCCAAATTTGTGGGTTTTTTCATTTGAGTATTTATTTTAAATAATTTAAATATCACTCTTCTTGGTATATAATCCTTTAAGTTTTGATAAATGCACAATTTTTTTTTTAAATTTTAAAGATTTGGGGTACAATTCAGGATTGGGTATACAAATGTTCATTATGCAGGTACCCTTTTTGATGAGGTGTGCCCCTCCCTCCCCTGGCAGTTTCCTTCAACTGCCAATCCCACCCTCTCCCCTGACAGTTTCCCACTACTGCCAATCCCTTTCGTATAGTATTATGATAACTACAGGTCCGCTTATAATAAGAACATATGGTACTCTGTTTCTGTGATAGATCACTGAGTGAGTATGATAGACTCTAAAACCATTGAAGTTGCTGCAATACAAAATGGTTAAACCACCACTACAAGCAAGATACAGAGCTATTCCATCATCCAACCCTCACATTATCATGTGCTGCCCTTTCTCCCTACAGTATGTAGCTTTATGAGTTTTTCTTATTTCATTTAGAATAATACATTTAAGTTTCACCCATGTTGATGCATCTAACAATAGTTTCTTTTATTGCTGAGCAACATTTATGTGTATGGACATCTCATTTGTTTACCCATTACGAACAGAAGGGCATTTGGATTGTTACAGTTTTTACTAGTGATGTACAAAGTTGTTATAAATACTCACATACAGAAGGTATGTTAAGAATAATACATCAATATTGGCTCCTTAACTATAACAAATATGCCATCCTGATGTAAGATGTTAATAATAAGTGAAACTGAGTATGAGGTATAGGGAAGTCCTCTGTATTCATACCATCTCAGTATTTCTGTACGTTTAAAATTCTTCCAAAAAATAAATACTTTTTTAATTGGAAAAAAGGCACAGATAGATATTTTGCCTAAATATATACATGGATACAGAAGGTATTCATGATAACATAGGTTTTATTTCTTTTGGGGCAATTGTTAAGATTTCTTGATGAATTATTGGTAAATTATTAAATAGGAAACTATCAGAGCCATAGTGGCTTCTGACTAGTAACTTATGAAAGGTTCAGATTTTTCACTTCTCCATCAGTTCTTGGTACTGTCCAGTCTTTTCCTCTCCCCTCCTCTCCTTTCCTCTCCCCTCCCCTTGTCTTCTCCCTGTCATTATAATAGGCATATAGTAGTATCTCACTGTGATTTTAATTTGTGTTCTTCCTTTTTTTTTTAAATTGTAGAGACGAGTGCTCACCAAGTTACTCGGGCTGGTCTTGAAACCTCTGGCTCAGGCAGTCCACTTGCCTCGGCCTCCCAAAGTGCTGGGATGACAGGCTGAGCCACTGAGCCCGGCCCTAATTTGTGTTTTTCTAATAACTAAAAATGTTGGACAGCTCTTCACATTTTTAACAGTCATCCATGTATATATTTAGGCAAAATATCTATCTGTGCCTTTTTTCCATTTAAAAAAGTATTTATTTTTTGGAAGAATTTTAAATGTACAGAAATACTGAGATGGTATGAGTACAGAGGACTTCCCTATACCTCATACTCAGTTTCACTTATTATTAACATCTTACATTAGGATGGCATATTTGTTATAGTTAAGGAGCCAATATTGATGTATTATTCTTAACTAAGGCCCATACTTTATTTGTGTCGCCCTAGTTTTTATCTAATCCCATTTTTCTTGCAGGGGATGTTCCAGAATCCCATCCAGGATAAAACATGGCAATTAGCTGTCATATCTTTCCAGGTCCCTCTTGGTTTTGGCAGCTTCTCAGATTTTTCTTATAATTGATGACCTTGGTAGTTATGAATGTTCTAGGCATGTATTTTGTATTCCTTTCTACTGGAATTTGTCAGACGCTTTGCTAATAATGATACCGTGCTTATGCATCTTGGAAGAGGACGATCACAAAGAGCCATTTTAATCAAATCCTGTCAAGGGTTCATGCCGTCAAACTTATTCACAATTATGGGTGCCGACCTTGATCATCTTGCTTAGGTTGTGTTTGTTACTTTCCTCTATTATACTTATTTCCTCCTTACTCTCAACTCCATCTTTCCACACTGTACCCTTTGAAAAGACAGCAACACACATACACTCTTATCTTTTAGGTCAGAAAATCCACATCAACTATTTAGAATTTCTGCATGGGGGATTTTTCTTTTATCCATCATTTGTTAATTTATTCAATCATTTATTTACAGCAGCATGAACATAAATACTCATTTCATACTCTGGGTTATTGCTCAATGTTGGTTGATTTCTTTTTAAGTTCAAATTATTTCAGCTTTGGCCATTGGGAGCTTTTAAGCTGGCTTTTTTGTGTCTTCCTCTCCCCACATTTTAAAAAGAACTTTCTTACTTTCTGGCACTTTAAGTTGTCCCAGCCATATTGTACATACTTCCTTCCCAGTCCTAGATTTTTTCCATTTACAGTTGTTTAGTTTTGTTTTTAATTTTTGAGTTTTAATACTGCTATTTTCTTTTAACAGTTTTTTCACAGTTAATTCTTTGATTTCTGACAAATTTTGATGTATTATTTTTAATGGATCAGGTTACTGATATTCTAAGAACTTAGTCTACCCAGTATTTCAAATATTTTCTCCAGTTTTTTTCTAAAATGTTTTCTAATAACATTTTATTTTATACTCAGATATATGATTGATTTTTAAAAATATTTAAATTTTATATGATATAAAGAGTAGGTCAAATTTCCGTTTTTTACACAATGGATGTTTAATCATTCCAGCATCATTTTAAAAACAGATTTAGATTTTTTTTCTCCACTGACTTTTCTTGACACCTTTTTCAGATATTTATTAGTCATAGTTGCTTGGACCTATTTCAAGACTCACTTTTCTGTGCAACTGATCAGTGTGTCTTCTCTTTCATTTATATCACCATGTTGTCTTAATTACTGTAGTTTTATAGCAAATACTAAAGGCTTTGCGTGAGTCCCACAGCTTCATTATTTTTATTTAAAAATGTTTTAGCTATTTTAATTTTCTTGCTTTTACATATGCATTTTATAATCTGCTTCTCAAGATCTGTAAAACATCCTTCTGGGATTTTGTTGGGAATGTGCTTAATTTGTAGATAATTTTGTGGGAATTGACATTTTAACAATATGGAGTCTTCCTACCCATAAAATAGTATATATTATGATGTCGATTATTTTATTTTATTTTTCTTCATTTAAGGGAATCATTGTTTGGAATCAATTCAGCATTAGTCTTTGTTCTATAGTACTCTAGGATTAGGGTCTGTTATCCTTTACTACTAATAAAGTCTATCCAATAATAATCAGCATTCTTTCATTTCTTGTTATCTTTGCTCTCCATTATCCCTGAAGGTTGTGTAGTGTCTTTTGGTGTTGTCAGTTAATGCTTACTATGGGAATGTGTCCAAAAATATTCCTAAAAATATTTACAGCTGGGAACGGTGGCTCAAGCCTATAATCCCAGCACTTTGGGAGACCGAAGCTAGAGGATTGCCTGAGTCCAGGGATTTGAGACCAGCCTGGGCAACTTGCTGAGACCTCATTTCTATGATAAATCAAAAAATTAGCCAGACATGGTGGCATGTTCCATCTACTTGGAAGGCTGAGGCAGAAGGATCGCCTGAGCCCAGCAGGTCAAAGCTGTGGTGGCCATGAGCGTGTGACTGCACGCCAGCCTGGGCGACAGAATGCGATTCCAACTCAAAAAAAAAGATATCTAGAGATCCTGGCCCTTTTTAATTTTTCAGTATTGCATAAGTTGGAGCTATATGTCACAACTGAATGAAGGTTATGAACCAGATAAGCCTGTAAGAATCAACATTTTCTCATTGGCATGTATGGCGCTTTTATAGGCTTACTCCTCCAACTCCTTTTTATGGATTGTAGGTTTTTATAAGTGTGATAGGTGGTAGTGAGAATAATAAAACAGGTAGATAATTTGTAATGTCAATGGAGTCTAACTTTTGGGGAAAAAATAAACTCACTTGAGTTAGTTATCAGACAGGCATTTCTTGCAAAGCCAGTTATTACAGGGTTGGGAGGCCTTTGAAAATAATTAAATTATCTAAAATTTTTGCCCACCAAAATTTTTCTGTATTATTCTAAAACCCCAATGAGGAAGAACTGTCAATGAAATAAATGGGTAGCGCTAATTATAGCTACAAGTAAAGCATAGAATTCTTTAACATTTGCTGCTTGAGTTTTAAGACAATTCTGAGTGAATGAGGATATAAAGCTTGGAGACGTGAATGTCTTTGCCTAGAGTCACACTAAAAATGTGTTGCGGTCAGAATCTAGATATTCTGTATTGTATTCCATCTTCTTTTCAGCACAATAAACTGCCTCTTATATTTTCATTTACCTAATTAGATCTTTCATATTCTTAAAGATTTAATTTAAGATCCACAAAGATCACAAAAGACATACAGAACTATCTCATTGATGCAGCAGTATCTCACATAACTATTTAAATCTATATTGAACACCTATTAGATATCAAGCACAGTTTAGATCCTGGGAATATAATAAGCAAACAAAATGTCCTGCTGTCATGGAGTATGTGATCTAATGGGTAAGAGTAAACATAAATACAATAATTAATAGACATATACTGCATTCAATAGAGATAAGTGGTTTTGGGGGGAAAAGAAGAAAGCATGGGGGGAAGATTGGAAATTTGGTAGGTTATATTTGTGAAATATGGCAGTCAGTCGTAGGCCTCACTGAGAAGGTGACATGTGAATAAAGTCCTGTGGAGGTGAAGCAGTATGTGATTTGTAGACGAAGGAGGAGCATGCGTAGACTGAAAACAGGTCAAGTGAAAATGTCCTTGTGGTCCAAGTGTGCCGTGTTCAAGGACCAGCCAGAAGACCCTTGTGCTGGAGTGGAAATGTCAAGACTGAGTGCAATGGGGAGTAAGTGGAAGTGGTGCTATAGGAAGTGGCAGGTTCACATCTATGGCTGTGTTGTCATTGTAGAGATCTTGTGTTTCTCCGTGAGTAAGTTGGGAAGACATTTCTGAACAAACCACTGATTTAATTATTGTGGTCTTAATGTCAAATGGGAGAGATAGACATTGGTCAAGTAATCTTAAAAATAAATGTAAAAACAAACTTAATAAATACTAAACTGGAACCAGGAAGATGAATTAAGTCTGCATTCAGAACTGACATTTACCCTTGGGTATGAAAGATCCATGCTAACATAGGTATTAGTTAGTTAAAAATAAGCAACAAGCCGGGCTCAGTGGCTCAGACTGTAATCCCGAGCTTTGGGAGGCTGAGGTGAGTGGATTGCCTGAGCCCGTGGCTTCGAGACCCACCTGGGCAACTTGGCGAGACCTCATCTCTACAATAAATCAAAAATTAGCCGGGTGTGGTAGCGTGCGCCTGTAGTTCCAGCTACTTGGAAGGTTGAGGCAGAAGGATTGCCGGAGCCCAGCAGGTCGAGGCTGCGGTGGCTGGGGGCGGCCACTGCACTCCAGTCTGGGTGACAAAGTGAGACTCCAACTCAAAAAAAAAAAAAAAAAACAAACGCAACAAAACAAAAACAAAAACAAAACAAAAAACAATATAAGTTTAATAATAATGACTTTTCAGTGTTGCCACTCTAAGAAGTACAGATTTCCACATTAAATGGATGAATTCATTTGATATTTACAATACCTCTATAAAGGATATATAATCATTGCCTTTTACAGATGAGAAAATGAAGGTCCAGAGAGGTCAAGTAACTCATTCATCTTCTAATACTTATTAAGTGGGAAAGAATAAAAATACAAAATCAAAATGCAGAGCATAGAAAGCTGATCTTAAATAAAGAAAAGGACAAAATCCTTGGTCCTCAGCCTATGAAATTTCCTCAATCACTTTCTTCATCCACTCTAGATTTCTAATTTTTATCCATATTTCAATGCCTGGTTCAAATTTTTCTCTGTCTGAAATTTTTCTCTGCCTTTCTAGCCATAGTAGATTGTATTTCTGAAATTGTGTAGAAAGAATGATTATTGTGTGATCTGTATCTGATAAGTAATTCCACATCTCTGTTTATAAGCATTTTAAATAAATTGTTTGTGAATTTTTCTTTTTTTTCTTTAACTGTGCAAATTGATTTTAAGTCCCTGTGGTTTTGAACATAACGAAAATAATTGGGATGATTATTTATTTGTTGTCTATAAACTGCTGGGCATGAATTCTGCAATAAAATTTGCCATAGAATAAAACCAAACAGAAAGGAATAAAAGAATAAGGAGAAATTTCAGAAGTCTCTAGTAATTAACACCTTCATTTTGCAGACAAGACTGGGGTTCAGGACAAAATCCTTATCTATTGGCACTTAAGCCTGAGACAGCTTTCAATCTGTGTAAAATATTATTTATTTCCATCTTTTTTTTAGGATTAAAAATAACGCAGAAGCCAGCTACAGAGTAAATATGCAACTGAGTGTTCCAAACAAACATGAATTTCCAGTAGGAGATAGTTGGATGCAAAAACAGTCTGGAATATAAGACACTAAGTGAGAGACTAATGAAAATAAGAGAGCAATGACATGAAGCAATGTAAAAGGAAAATGCAAGCTGAATCAATTTTCTGCCACAGTCTCTCGAGTGTTTTATGATACTGTGAGTTGAACTTTTCTTGACAACTAGAAATCAGCAACACCTGGAATGTGAAATGTGCAGGACATAAGGATAGTTTCTACTCTTCTTGGTTTGAGAGTTTAGGTGCAGGAGAGAACACTGGGTTTCTCAGCTGTCAGTGTGACTCTGTCTAAGTCAACCTCCTTTCTGGGGGGGTGTAAATTTTCTAATGTTTAATATAAGTGAATTATACCTATAGTTTCTGATATTCTATGCTTTATGTCCTTCTCTGGTTTCTCCCAGAAGTAGAGTTTTCCTCTTTTAAAAACAGAACAACAATATTGGACTGTCTGATTTTCTAACCACTAGGAGTGACTTAAGACTGTCATCCCTTGATCAGACTTAAAAGAAGAAAAACAAGTTTTCTACCATTTCCTTTTTTCTACTTTTATTTTAGATTCAGAGGATGCACATGCATGTTTGTTGCATGGATATATTGTGTAGTGGTGGAGATTGGGTCTCAGGTGGCCTATTCCTCAGATTGTGGACATTGTGTGCAATAGGCAATTTCCGAATCCTTACTCCATTCTTATCTCCACCCTTGTCGGCATTCCCAGTGTCTACTATTTCCAACACTGTGGCCATTTTGCTCCTGCATGTGTGTCTGAGTCAATTCATTTAAGATGATGATCTCCATTTCCTTCCATGTTTCTGCAAAATGCATGCTTTAATTTTTTATGGATGTATCACATTCCGTGGTGTATATATACCAATTTCTTTATCCAGTCAATTGTTGGTGGGCACTTAGTTTGGTCCCACAACTGTGCTATTGTAAAAAGTGCTGCAGAGAACATACAAGTACAGGAATTTTTTTATACACTGATTTCTTTTCCATTTGGTAGATCCCTGGTGGGATTGCTGGGTTGAAAGGTAATTCAATTTTTAGATCTTTGAGAAATCTCCATACCATTTTTCATAGAGGTTGAGCTGGCTAATAATCTCATCAACAATGAATGAGTGTCTCCTTTTCTCCACAACTGTGCCAACATCTGTTGCTCTTTGACTTTCTGATAACGACTATTCTGACCAGTGTGAGGTGACATCTCATTGTGGTTTTAATTTGCATTTCTTTGATGACTGTGTAGGAGACGGAATCGTCCCTCCTGAGTTTGGTCTTCAAAGCACAACAACGGAGATTCAGAGATTAGGGGAGTGAAGCAGCTCTTTTAAACTTGTTCTTGCAAGAGTGGGTGCCTCTTGGAAGAGCAAGCACACCGGCACACCAAGGCAGTCAAAGTCACCATATTTATGCCTCTAAAATGCAAGTATCTCTTTTGGTTCCCTATTGGCTGAGTACTTCAGAGGTTACACCACTTTCCCTGAAGTCGCTTAAGGAATAATTTTGTACAAATAAGGTAAAACACAAGCAGTTTCTACACAAATAAGGTAAAATGCATGTTTCTGAATTCTGTTTGGGTCTCAATGCCTGCCAAAGGAAGCCTGCCAAAAGAGAAAGCCCACTAAGAAAGGAAGAAGGACCAGGAACTGAAGTTAACAAATTGCCATTTTGAAAATGAATCATCGTTTTGCTTCTCACAGTTCCCTCATCTTTTATTTTTAAGTAGTTTAGATTTCATTTTCATTATAATTCAAGTTTGATTCAAATTTTTCTAATAGTTTTTGACTTTCTCAAAATTTAGTTTAGTTTTAGTTTAGTTTCCATGTTCATGGGCTTATTTGAGGAATAACCCATGGGAATTTGCTTATTAATAGCTGTTTCTATAAGTTTTTGAACTAAGCTTCCAACACAGGGAATTATGTAGCAACCTATGGTTGCTTATATTCCTGCTACAATCATAAGGGAGATTAAGATTGAGTTATAATTTTCTTTTATTTTTTTGTTTACCAGTTTTCTAACCAATTTGCAAAAGGATCATCAATTCCGGAATTTGCAGTCAATTCACTGACCAGAGTTGTTAGCTCTTGTAGCACCCTGGTGATAGCTCCATTAGGGGCTATGTTATTTGGAATAAAAGTACAACATTTCCTCCCCAATACAACATAGACTCCCCCTTTCTTAGCTAGCATCATATCTAAAACCATACAGTTTTCCCAAGTCATTCGACTGGTGGCATCCAGTTGTTTTGCTATTTCTCTGACAGCATCTCTAGTATAATTAATATATCTTTGTTGGTTATAGTAAATGCAATTAATCCAATCTGCAGTCTTATTAACAGTTGACCACCAGAAGAACATAGACTCAAATCCTGCAACTATTTGGTTTCTAGCTTTAAATTCACTGTGGACTCCTCAGGGGACTCCTATAGCATCACTATATATATCTATATGTTGTGATAAAATGATCCTTGTTTCAGGTTTGTAGATGAATTTTTAGGTTGGAGCAAAGTGCCATGGTGAATGGGATGATCAGTTGAACCAAAGAATAGGTTCCAGCCCATTTGGGCAGTAACAGGTCTCTAAGTATCCTTCTTCCACAGTGCCACCAAACATCCACCTGGGGGATGTTAAAGTGAAAGTAGTTGCCCTCGTGTACCTCTGAGACATCCAGGATGGAGAAAAGCTTGTCATTGACCTTCAGGAGTAGTGACCTATTCCCCGCATCTGGAGAGCCACTAGGAGTGATTCAACTTACCCATAAAGAAGGAAGGGATTACCTTCAAATCTGGCTTCTGCAAGGCAGGGTGAAGCAAGGACAGACTCTTGCATGTCTTGTGTCCACATGCATCCTTGACTTGGTACAGGGCTAACATGCAACTCATTCCAATGGGATCTGTATCCCAGCTATAGGAAATGGAACCACTTGAGCCTGCAACTGCCATATGGCGCATACATAGCAATCAATCTTATTTAGAGTGGACACCATAAATTTTATCTGTTCCATTCAGGTATTTGTTTCCTTATAATCAGTTTTGAGTTTTATAGTCTGTTTTAAACCTTTAATTTCCACTACAGCTACCTTTTTGGGAATAATTGCTAGGGAGACCATAATAATCATTGGAGCTCAGGTTGGTTTCAACCCCTACAGCTACAGTTTTGGTTAAAAGAAGAGTTAATCATCCTTGAGGGTCTCATCTTGAAACGTCAGCTTCCAATCCATAAACTCGAGGCACCATCTCAGGTTTTTGATCTAAAGTAGCAAGATCATTCATAGACATACAGGATTACATTCTAAAGCTCTACAGGCTGCTGGTGGAATTCCCTTAGATAAGTGTATTTTGAGTTTCAAGGACCGTAAGGGCTTCATTGTTTTCCAAGGGGTTGTCATCCAACTTTGAATTTGCATAGTTCACCATATGATTTCCCAACTGGGATAGGGGCTTTTGTGAGTTCAGGGAGGTTCCTCAAAATTTTCTAAAACCTCCTCACCTATATTTGGCTCAGAACAAAGATATTTGTCTGCCTGGGATGACTGTTTTTGCCTCTCTAGGTTTCCATAAGGCAAAATTTGATAAGTATCAAATTTTACAGATTGAGGTGATGAGGTTTTCATCACATGGATTATCAAGGTAGTGTGAAATGGATAAGACTCACCCTTAGTTGCCTGTATATTAATGGCCCATAAAGTTGCAAAAATAATAGAGGTGTGCAAGTAATCAGACATTTTGTTGGTTGTCAAGGGAGAAAACAGTCCCATGGGTGTTCAGAATTAAGAGGTCTTTAACATAAATGTCTTATAAAACACATAGGACAATAAAAGCAGTCACTATAACCTAGGTAGGGTTATAAGGAGAAAACCAAGAACATTCGTGGAGACTAAATTTTAAATGAATTTTTTCTTATTTTTATCTTTAGAGTCTCAATTTGAGAGACTTCCTACCGATCTTGTCTCTCTTTTACCATAGTACCTGTTATTGATTTCTTGACTCAGGTATGATGTGTCCACTCCTTTTCTGCCATTTGGACAGCTGTTTTAGTTGACCAGAGCACTTGCTATGGTTCTTCCCAGTTTGGTTGGAGCTTAGTTTCCTTCCAAGTCTTAATCAACATTCAGTCACTAGGCTAAAAATGGTGAACTGTGAACTCAAGAGGAGGAGTTTGAGCAAAGAGTCCTTTTAATTTAATGGAAGATAGAGTAGAGGAGATGACTAAAATATATTCTCTCAAAAATGGGCCGGGTGAGGTGGCTCATGCCTATAATCCCCACATTTTGGGAGGCTGAGGTGAGAGGATTGCCTGAACCCAAGGATTCAAGACCAGCTTGGGAAACTTGGCAAGACCTCATCTCTACCATAAATTTTAAAAATTTAGCCAGGCATGGTGGCACATGCCTGTATTTCCAGCTACTTGGAAGGCTGAAGTGGAAGGATCACCTGAACCCAGCAGGTTGAGAGTGCTGTGACTGTGAGCATGCCACTGCACTCCAGCCTGGTGACAGAGTGAGACACCAACTCAAGAATGAAATAAAATAAAATAAAATAATAAAATAAAATAAAATAAGTTGATCTTTGGTTTCCAGAATCAGTAAATCCGTTGCTCTCCCTGGATAGGACAACTCATATAATAGTCTATAGGGTGACAAATTCAAATCTCTTTGAGGGACTGTTCTAATCTGGAAGAGAGCTATAAGAAGACATTTGACCCAGAGTGACTTTACTTTTAACATTAGTTTAGTGATATGGGTCTTCAGAGTTTGGTTCTTTCACTCTATCCATCCTGGGGATGATGAATGCCAGGATATATGAAAGTCTCAATGCATTTGGAGTGCTATTGTAAAGCCTTATAATACCTTCCAGGTAAAATGGCTTCCATTATCCAAATCAATGTCTTTTTTTAGATCAACTCTAGAGATTACCTGTTCCAAAAGTATTTTTATTACAGACCCTGTTGCAGCTGTGGTTGCTGGACATGCCTCCATCCACCCAGTAAGATGTTCAACAATTACTAATAGGTACTTAAGTTTTCCAACTTTGGATATTTCAGTGAAATCAATTTGTGTGCTTTTAACAACCCTCTGATTACCCTTTTATTTATTTTCTGACAAATTATACATACTTCATAGGTTTGTTTAGCAATAGTATAAATACCTACACATCCACAGGTTTTTCAGAGTGAATTACATATTGCTTGAATTGCCCAATACCTTTCCTTATACCATATAGTCATTAATTCCCTAATATTTGATTTGCTAGCCATCTCTCTTCCATTGGGGAGGATCCTCCTTCCCTCCTTGTTTTGAGCAGCCCCTACCTTTCTCACCTGTTCCATATCTTTCTCTTACCCATAATTGAGGGCTAATGTTTTGTTGTTGTTGCTGTTCTTTTTCCTCTGTGAGATATGCCATTCAGACCTTAAATTGACCTTTTTCTATTCCTACATTGAAGCCCATCTGGACAGTTAGGTCTCTGCCTAGGAGATTTATTCCTGCTTATGAGACAAATAAAAATGACCCTGTCATTGTCTCAGTTTCAGTTTTTATAATCATGGGTTCACATATAGAAACCCAAAACCCTTCTCCTTTTACTCTGGAGAATAGAAGCTTTCCTGCTTAAAAAAATTTTTTTTTGAAAATTTTCGGGTTAGAAGGTTAGGGAGGAGTGAGCTGTCTTCATATTAACAAGCAAGATTGTCCTTCTCATTTGGCCCCACCTTCAGATTTATCAAGGGTTCTGATAAAGAGGAATCCCTGACCTCCCTATTCTGCATCTGGTGCCATAAGGGAGACTTTTTTTCCCAATTCAGAACAATTTCTCTTGAAATGCTCTGGTTTCTTACAATGATAACATCCGGCTCCCTTTTGATTAAATTCCCTATTCATAGTTCCTCTTGGATTAAACCCTCCTTTAGTCTGTCCTTTTTGACACCCAGGTCTTGTCTAGGAGGAATCTTTCATATCTTTTCCCAACTATCCTTTCCACAGGGCTTACCATGATTCTAATTTTTTGTTTTCGCTTTTCCATATCTCTTTTAACAAACACATTTTGTGCTTTTCTTAACAATTCCTCAATAGGTCTTTCTCTCATCCCTCTAGCTTTTATAACTTTTTTTGCAATGCCTGGCCAACTTTGGGTCACAAAATTAGCCTTTAGAAGGCCCCGTCCTACAAGTTTTTCTGGGTTTAACCCTGAATACTTTCTCATTTGATCTCTTAAGTTGTTGTAAAACGGCCTGTGGAGTTTTCTCCTTCTCTTGCTGAATTTCAAAGGCCTTTGAGACATTTAGGGATCTTGGGGATGACTCTCTTATCCCTTTAATTATTAATTCTCTTAAATCTTGCATTTTAACTCCATCTACTGCATTATTATTATCCCATCTGCGGTCTGTGTTTGGATATTTCTGTGCAGCTGGTTGTACTTCTGGGCTCAGAGGATGTTCCCGTTTCCAAATACGCATAACAGACCTTCAAATCACTCCCCTTTCTTCACCAGTGAATAGAATGTTCATAATAGACATAAGTTCTACCCAGGTATATATGTTGTAGGTCCGAGAATCTGATCATCTTGATCGGCTAATCCTAAAGGATCATTTAATAATGATTTCATTTTCTTTTTGAATTTTCTTATTTCACTACTAGTAAGTGAGGCATTAACAAAGCCAGTTTCTCCCTGCTGCAAGGGCACTTCCCTTAGTGGGAGCAATTTTGAATCTTCATCTGGACCTCCAGAGGGAAAGGGGAATGTTGTTTTAATATCCCTTTAGCATTGTTCCAATTCTCTTTTCAAATTAAGATACAGGGGTTTAGGGCTTCAGGATCTCAATTCTTGAGTTTCTGATAGATCTGCTTCTCCCATTGTCCCCTCCCCCTCAGATACAGGAGAGATGATCCCAAGGTTTCTTTTTCTCCTCTAGAGGCCCAGATGTTTTTCCTTTCTCATTTTCCATTTGAAGGAGAAACATAGGAAGGGTTCCTGGAAGCCAACAAAGGGTATAATCCCCTTCCTTAGATGAAACACGGGCTTCTTGTTTCCATGGATTACTAAAGTCTGACAAAGCCAGTCTTCATTGGAGACCAATTTCAGCCAAAACACTGAGGTTTGGTGACCTGGTTCCTTGGTTCTTTTAAAGCAAAAATTTCAATTGCTTTATTCTTTCCCTTTCCTTTAGTTTTGGAATCATTTTTCCAATTCTTTAATATTCACTCCAATGGACTATCTGGGGAAATTTCAAGGGGGTCCTCTTGACCACCCTTCCTAGGCCTAGACTGCTTCTCAGGTACCAGGTGAGCTATGCAATCTTTGAGTTCCCTCTAAAGTGTTCAACCCCCTTACTGGATGTTTCTTGCAAGCATTAGGACTCACTTCATATATTGAGATATGTCTCAGCCACACACACTCCACCGCTGAGAATTTCCCTGAACCCAAAGGCAGTACTTATAGTCCAGTTTTTCAACCTTGGCTCGTGCATGAGGTTACCAGGTTGCCGCAGGTGGTGCTTGCCTCCTCCTCTGAGTCTCAGATAACAGTCTCAGGTTTATCTGCAGAGCAGCGGGAACCAGCGTTGCCCAGCTGCAGTAAGCCATCTAAAACTGGGTGGGATGTATCTCTCCCTCCAAAGGGGGTCTGGTCCCACAGTCACAGGTCTCCCAAATGAGCCCCCATGGCTGTGGGAGACAGAATTGTCCCTCCTCAGTTTTGTCATCAAAGCACAGCAAGGAGACTCAGAGATCAGGGGAGTGAAGGAGTTTTTTTAATCTTGTTCTTGCAAGATCAGGTGCCTCTTGGGTGAGCAGGCACACCGAGGCAGTCACAGACAGTGTATTTATGCCTGTAAAGTTCAAGTTCCTCCCCTGACTCCCCAATGGCCGAGTACTTCTGAGGTTACATCACTTTCCCAGACTGCACGTAGCAATAATTTTGTACAAATAAGGTAAAACACAAGCCATTTCTACACAAATAAGGTAAAATGCATGATTCTGAATTCTGTTTGAGTCCCAATGCTTGCCAAAGGAAGCCTGCCAGAAGAGAAAGCTCACTAAGAAAGGAACAAGAACCAGGAAGTGAAGTAACAAATCTCCATTTTGAAAATGAATCACCATTTGGTTTCTTCCCATTGGTGATATTGAGAATTTTTTCATATGTTTGTTGACTTCTTGGTGTGTTCTTTTGAAAAGTATCTGCTCATGTCCTTTGCCCACTTTTTTGATGGAGTTATTTATTTTTTTCATGTTGAGTTGTTTTAGTTCTTTGAGTTTTCTACCACATTCTACTACTTGTTGCACATGTATGTCAGGAAGGGGAGGTTTTCGTCCACCCATCTCTTGATTTAGGAGCTGTTCTGGGAAGAAAAACTCAGTGAGAATCAGCTGCTCCTTTAAACATTTGTGTCTTGGAGATAGTGGAGTGACTTAACTATCTGTGTTCAGGAGGAGGCATTGGGTGTGTATAGACGATTCATGACTATCCCCTTACTCTTACGTATAAACTACCTGCAAGAAGTGTGTATCCATGATGTGGAATTGCTGTATAGAAAATTCTGCAGTAGTCAAACTGTGCAATGTACAATTCTTCTGTTTCTGGGGTTCAGTGTCAAGGTGTCATCACCTCAAATATAGCATACTGGTTCTAATAAAAGCTTGGTTAATAATAAAGAAATTATTTTGCTCCACCAATATTCTTTATTTCTTTGTCTTACCATCCTTTTGTCAATTTTGGATTTAATGTATCTGCAATTAAGATACATCTTAAAATTGATGACATAAAAATTTTATTGGAAATATTTTCTTTCTTAACAACAAATAAAATAATGCTATTTCTAATAGTTGGTGGTGTCTTCAATCTGATGAGATGCAATATTACCATAATTGATTGAGAATGGAGTAGGAGTTGAGTAGTGCAAATTTTTGGCCCCAGTAGTGCTAAGTCCTGGGGTTAATAAAATCATGCAACTTCCGTGTGATGGTAAGCATTCACTTGGAACCTGGCCACATTTGGAAATAAGTTTCATAGTCCAACCAAGATTGCCATGTCTTATATAAAATGATAATTAAATTGCTTAACTTTTAAGAATATATTCTCATTGTTTCCAAATGAACACGGGTCTCTGCACACCAATCACTCCCAGGTTTTTAATCCATATAAATGCTGTTTGTACAAAAAGGGAAAAGGCCCAGGGGCTTCTAAATGATGTTGTTAATAAGAGATGTCAATTATCTTCAGTGCACTGAGTGAAATATATTATCTGTTTAATGTTCTTTAATGTTCTTTGCTTAATCATAATATAATGACTCCAACCTGTAGATCCATAGCATCTGGTCATCTCCAATTTTTTCTTTCTCTGAAAGTAGAGCCGTTGTTTAATAAAATCTGTTCAGACAATGGGCCTTACTTTTCTGTGTATATTTCTGAAGTGCCCGGAAAGAAGCAAGAAGACTTACTGGATAGATAATCTTTTTCTAGGTTTTAGTATATACTTGGTGGAGAGCAGTGAATAGGTCAGGTTGCAGGAGTAATGGAGAGAATGCCTGAAGTGTCAGGTGTTCATGGATTTAGCATGGGCTCCTGTAGAAACTGACTGTGAAATACACTGTCATTTCTCCCTCTAACATTTAGTCTCCTTCCCACTGAAAGGCTTTCGTTGAATTTGAGTGCTACCAAAGATCCTGACTCTTACTCTGCTTCTTGAAACAGTTTTTTTCTCCAAGTGTTTCAATCAGCATGCCATACAGTAGAGGAGACTATGTGAGCAATGCAAAAAACAAAAAAAACCAAAAAAAAAACCCCCACACATCTTTGCATAGACTTAAGAAGCTGAACCATGATTGTATCAAATATTAAAATTATTACAAGTCTAAAGTAATTTAAACAATGTAATATGATTCAAGGACAAAAGAAAAATGGTATAAGATGTCTGAAATAAACCAGATTATATTGAAAGATAATGATCCAGTTAGTATAAGAAAGATTGAGTTTTTCTATAAAGCGTTCTGGATTGATTTGTATCTATTTGTAAACTAAAATCTAGATCCTCACCTCTTAGAGTACACTAACATTGATTTCAAATATTTTATGCAGTTGAATGTTCAAAGTAAAAACATTAAAAAAACTCTGAAGGATAGTATGAATATTTGGCCCCCAAGTGCAGAGGGCCTTTAAAATACTAAAGGAAGTCATGAATTAATTTGCCTAAGGCATTGATTGTGCTCAGTATTTTCTGACAGGGTTTCTAATTCAAGGTGGAGCAATGACCACATATTTACTTCCTTTTTCTCCAAAAATTATTCCGAAAAAAAAAAGATGTTGATTCATAACTGTGATGAGAATAATAAGTGAGGATATCAGTGGATTAGAGATTTGGCAAATTTCTGGAAACTAGGAAGGGGATTGAATCACAAAGGCAGATTAGAACGAGTATTGCGATTCATCTCAGATCCTGAAGGCTGTTATACAGGCAATAAAACTTCAATCTCAGAATCCCAAGTTGACAGAGTAAGAGCAGATAGTACCACTACATAAAAATAAACAATTAAAGTAATATTTATCTGGAAAAGTTGTCTCCAAACTGTGGTGGATATTACAGCAATGACACTCACTATAGACAATGAATGAACTTCCTAAGATAAATCTGGTTCTCAAATGAAACTTTCCTTGTCTTGTCTTTTAAACAATGGGTAGGAAAAGAGAAAAGCCCAAGTCTGAATTTTCGACACTCACAAAACCTACAGGTAAACCTGACCTAATCCACCAAAGATAGAGTTCATGGTCACGTCACCCATTCAAGTAAAAGACGTAGTAAGAGAAATAAATAAATACGACATCATGTGATAAGAAAAGTTATGTACTTATTTTTTCATTCATACACATAAACGGGCAAAGCATGTTTTGAGCATTCCATTGTTAAGCTAGTAGAATAAATTTCTTTTTTTACTACTTCTGATTTTGACTGTCATTAAAGCAATAAGGTAAATGAATAACAGAAATACATATTCCACTTTGGATAAAGCTAGAACACATAATGGATCACACATTATGAAGATTGAAGAGAGAATGGCGCCTGACATAACAACAGAAAAGAGATGAAAAGAAAACAAAATGTATCTGAGTGAAATAGGAATAAGTACTTGAACTTCACTTCAAGTTCTGCACACCTGCAAGGTTACAGCTAGGAAAAATCAGATGTGGCAAATGGTGAGAAAGAGTTGAATAAGACTCATTTAGATTCCAAGGTCCTTACCTCTACTCCTGCACCTCATTTAGTAAGATGGATTGTCTTTTGCAACCTCATAGAGATATAAATTATTGAGGAGATGGGACATGTATGGCTTGAGAAGAGGGAAAAACATCTCCAGCAACACGCTTGGATAAAGTCACAAACTGAGAAAGAAGGATGCCTTTCTATTTCTGGTGATGGCAGAGTAGCTTGGTGCGGTACAATATCAATGCACATAATAAATAGGAAAAATGGACAAAATGAAATCTGATAGAAGGAGTTGGAAAACTGCCAAGGCATTTAGAACTTACGTGGCCAAGAATTTTTCAAAAAGGGATGCACAGAAAAGTTGCCCTGCTAGTCAGTGTTACTCTTCCTCTTAAACATTTACTGATACACAAGTTGTGGTTGAGAGACTAAGAGAATGAGTAGACATTGTATAGGCTCACGGGATAAAGGGACAAATAAACACATCATTGGACACCAGAATCCACTAGGAAGCCTCCTTGGTTAACCTCCCAGAATTTGGGGTAGAAGACTTTGAAGAATGATGCCGTGGTCTGACTGTGTCCCTCTAAAATTCATGTTGAAACCTAATCCCCGTTGCAGGGGTATATTTTGTACAGAAATTAAGGCATGGGGGCTCCTTGCTAATGAATAAGATTAGTGCCCTTATAAAAGAGATTGAAGGCTGTATATGTGCTTCTTCCACTATGTAAGGATGCAAAACGGGCACCATCAACAAAGCTTTCACTAGGCCCTGAATCTGTAGGCACCTTGATGTTGAACCTCCCAGGCTCCAGAATGGCAAACAATACATTTCTGTTGCTTATAAATTATTCGGTCTAAGATAGTTTATTATAGCAGCCTGAATGGACTAAGATACATGAGAAAGTGTAAAGAAAATCTGACTTAAGAAACCTTAATAGAATCTAAATCCCACTTGCAAATCAGCTCAGGTCATAGAAATTATTCAGGCAATGTGTTCCTATGTGAATTGCCTGCCAGAAGCAGAAGTCAATTTCTTTTGCAACAAAGAAACATCAAGAACTTGAAGTTAATTATTTGATTTATTTCTAGTAAAATAAATTATCTGTTACTAATATATGCCTCTATGAAACACTCTATGATCACACTCTCTTAAATAGTACTCTCCCTTCCAAATTTCCTTTTATCTGTTTATTTTTCTATTTAGTCCTTATCTCTAAATCATCATACAGTTTAGTTTATGTGCTATTTTTCTGTCTCCCTCACTACAATGTAAGTAGGACATGGGCAGGAATTTTTTTTTTAATCATCGCATTTCCAATATCTAGAACAATGTCTGGCATAGAATTTGTACTCAAGAAATATTTGTCAAATAAAGGTAAATTCATATTAATTCATACAATATCTTTATGGTCACAGAACATAAGCAAGATATACCAACAGCTTAATGGTGATTATAACTTGTTGATGGGGAATTATAATTTACCCTGATTTTTTAAAATTTTTATTTCTACCATTACCATATATTAATTCTGAAAGCAAAATTTTTAGCATTTTAATTCATTGAAAACTTTTATTATTACCAAAATAGAAACATCAAAGTCTTTCCCTTTTGCAGATTCAATGTTCAAATTCAATAACAGTTACAAAAGCAAATGTGTATATATAAATATATACACACATTTAAATACAATCATGTTGTATATAATTGCATAATCTCCCGTGTTCTTCATTTTTTTTTTTTTTTGAGTTGGATTCTCACTCTGTTACCCAGACTGGAGTGCAGTGGCCGCTCCTGGCCACCGCAGCCTCGACCCGCTGGGCTCCGATGATCCTTCCGCCTCAGCCTTCCAAGTAGCTGGAACTATAGGCACCCGCTACCACACCAGGCTAATTTTTGATTTATTGTAGAGATGAGGTCTCGCCAAGTTGCCCGGGCGGGTCTCAAACCCACAGGCTCAGGCAATCCACTCATCTCAGCCTCCCAAAGCTCGGGATTACAGGCTGAGCCACCAAGTCCGGCTTGTTCTTCATTTTGGCACAACTATGAGTTGGCCAGGTTAGGTTGGATGATTGTGGCCATGGAACAGAGCCAGTTTAGCCAGACTGTGAAAATTGCTCTCTCCAGCCTATTCCTACAGTCTAGGACCCTATAATTATCCAGTATCAAAAAAGATATAGAAATACAGAGTATCAAAACTGAAGTGATTTGTTCTAGAGAACATCTAGTTCACATGCGCCAATGTATTTTACCATCTATACCTATTTATTATATATTTTTCTATAAAGTTTGGGCATTTTGAAATATCTACTGTAATTAAAAATGCAACTTATCATTAATAATCAATGATGATTATATCAAGACTGTCTTGCCAGTAGAAGATGACTAATGTAACTTCTTGGATTAGGTAAAATTATAGCATACAAGAACATATGAAGCTTTAGTAACTTGTGTAGCTCAAAAAAATTTTATGAAACGTTCTGAAATATTGGGTATATCTTCCAGACTAATATTTATATTTTATGGGCACATTAACATGTAGGGATTGTCAGATGGAAATTAGGTAGAAGTTCAAACTCTCTAAGTTCAATTTGGAGAATTCTGGCAGTTAGGCTTCTGACTACAACCCACATTTCTTTGAAACCACACCTGCACACTACACACTGGCAGAGTTTGGAAAGCGACCTAAGCAGTAAAAAATTCTACAAAACTATGGTAACTAAAATAGCATAGAGTTGGTATAAAACCAGACACAGAGACCAGTGAAATGGAGGACCTAGAAATAAAACCATATATTTGTAGCAAACTGATTTTCAACAAAGATTCCAAGAGCTTACACTGAGGAAAAACAGCTCTTCAAACAATAGCATTGGAAAAACTGAATTTTCATATTTTGAAGAATAAAACTAGACACCTATTTCTTTTTACCACATATAAAAAAACTCAAAATGAATGAAATATTTAAATATAAGACTGAAAACTATAAAATTACTACAAGAAAAATAGGGAACATATTTAATGATGTTGTTCTGGGAAAATATTAATGGATCTGACTGCAAAAGCAAAGGTAACCAAAGGAAAAATAGACAAATGGTACTATATGAAACTACAAAGCTTATTTATGCACAGCTAAGAAAACATTCAACAGAGTGAAGAGACAACCAGTAGAATGGGAGAAAACATCAGCAAATCATTCATCTAGCAAGGGACTAATATTCAGAATATATAAGAAATTCAAACAATTCGATAACAAAAAACAAGTAATATTGAAAAGGATGCAAAGTATCTGAATAAATATTTCTCAAAATAAAACATACAAATCACCATGAAGTATGTGAAAACATTTTCAGTATCACCAATCATTAGAAAAAAGTAAATCAAGGCCACAATGGGCTATTATCTCACCCCAGCTAGCATGGCTGTTACCAAAAACAAAACAAAACAAAACAAAATATGCTGCTGAGAATACAGAGAAGAACTCTTATACACTGTTTGTGGGAATGTAAATTAGTACAGCCATTATGAAAAATAGTATTGAGGTTTCTTGAAAAACTAGAAATAGAACTGCCTATGACCTAGCAATCTCACTACAGGGTATTTATTCAGGAAAGAAAGAAAGAAAGAAAGAAAGAAAGAAAGAAAGAAAAAAAGAAAGAAAGAAATGGGTATATTGATGTAATGTCTTCACATGCATGTTTATTGCAGCTCTATTCGAATTGTCTGAGATATGAAAACAACCTAAATACCCATAGGCAGATAAATTGATTAAAAACTATATATATACAATAGAATATTATTAAACCCTAAAAAATAATAAAATTATCTCATTTGCAGCAACATAGATGAGCCTGGAGTATATTATGTTAAGTGAATAAAGTCAGGCAAAGAAAGATAAATACTGCATGTTCTCAAACATGGGTGAGAAGTAAAAAGTTTAAGTCAGAGAAATAGGGTATATAATTGTGGCTATTACAGGATAGGAAGGGGAACAAGGGGGAGAAGTTGATTAACAGATACAAAATTACTCCTAAATAGGAAGAACAAGATCCAGTGTTCTATAGTCCTATGGGATAACTATAGTCAACAATAATTTATTGCATATTTCCAAGTAGCAGCAAGAGAGATTTTGTAATGCTCCCAACACAAAGAAATGGTAAGTGTTTGAGGTGATGGCCATATATGATTTATTCATTACATTGTGCACATATGTATCACAAAATCACCCTGTATTCCATAAATATGTACAATTACTGCATGTGAGCAAAAATAAAATAAAAGAACTAAAAAAATTACTGAAAACAACAGTTTAAAACACATCTTAAACTTAGTGGTCTTCTAAGAAAATAGTTGTATCCCATTGCATTGATCACTCTACTTTTAAAACTGTCAGTTGAAAAGCAACTGCCTAACACCCAGTGTGTTTCCTTAAAAAGAAAAAAAAAGAAAAAAGAGAAGTCCTTCTTAAATACATTTATACAAATGAAAGTAGAAAAGAAGAGAGAGAGAGAGAGAGAGAGAGAGAGAGAGAGAGAGAGAGAGAGAAAAGAAGAAAAGAAAGAAGAAAAAATACTCGGGCATTAAGGTATTTGAACACAAAGTTTCTAACATGAAAGTTAGGAACCAAAGCAAATCTCATCACTACAAACTTTGAAAAACAGAAATATATCAGAAGTTAGAAGAAAATTTTTATTTTTTATATGATGAAGTGTAAAATTAAATTTTATTTTTGAAAAAGGGAGTATTTATATAAAAAGAACAAGGCATTGAACATAAAAATAAACTTGACATAAAAAAGTAAATACAATGCTGAGAAGAAGAAGTTGATAAAATACTTTAGTAGGTAACACAAAAATATGAAGAAATGGGTTGTAAAGTGAGCAAAAAAGTAAAAACAAAAATAGGCAAATCAAACTAGAAGGTCTCATATATCGATGATTATTTCAATATAAACAGGCACACCGAAGGGGGAAAAAATGAACAATAATAAAAAAAAACTCTCCAGAATGGAAGAACTTTAAATCCAGGCTGAAAGGCCCACAAAGTGCTTCTTCTAGTGAGTGAAAGATATCAACTAGCGATAAATCCATCATTTTAATGTTTAAAATATCATGTTAAAAAGAAGATTTTAAAAGCTTTCAGAGTGAGGCAAAAATCAATGTAGCATAAAAATAAGAGAAAATCAAAATGCCTTGAAATTTTTAGCATTGTGAAACTAAAATTCCTTCAGAATTTTGAAGAAAAAACAGATTTTAATCTCAAATTTTATACTTCAATGATTTCTCAAGGGAGAGAATAGAATAAAGATAATCATTCTCACTAGTACTGTTCTGACCCACAGCTTCCTTTGGACTACTTCTAAAATGTCAGAGATGAATTAACAGAGGGGAAGCCGTGGAATTTTTGGAACTGTGAACGCAACACAGGAGACCAGAGAGGGTGATTTTCGGGAGGTGTCCAAGGAGAAAGTAAGATTCTTATATAACACCCCTGGGCCAGGTCAGCTCAGAGGATAGAAGCACTCAGGATGGTATGCTGACATTTCTTTGAGAGTGGGGTGGTATGTAGAGACCTTTTAGTAGATTAAAAAAGTTTTCTTCTATTCCTAGTTTTATAATTTTTCTTCTTATTTATGAATCCATTTTGAATATTTGAAAAACACTTTCCCCATAAAAGTAAATTTTAATGCATTGCAGAAATATCTTGCTAGAAGTGGCAGAAAGAGACAGAAAATATTGGAGTAAACTAACAAAAATAAAAATGAGTTAAGGCAATAATAGTCAGGAATTCACTTCTGTATCCCCCAAACAAACCAGGCCAGATACTTTTGTAGGTCAGTTTTCACAAGCCTTTAAGAGGATCCATCCCGTTTAAATACTTGGGATGCCAGATTAGAAAGAGAAGGAAATGCATCCAGATTATTTTGTGAGGTTAATATTTTTTGATTGCACAGATAGTATAAGAAAATTATAAGTGAATATCATATTTAAATATGTGGATAATACATTTCTAGGTAATTATTTACAAACTAAAGTTATAATGTACTTCATTAAAAAACAAGTAGAACAAATTGGGTTTATCCCTGAATCTATCAGTGCAATTTATTATATTAACATAAGAAGAAAAAAACTTAATAAGTTTTATAATATAATTAAGCTGCATTAACAAAGTAATAGATAAAAACCTAATTTGATGGGGAAAATCATTACTCAGTAAGATTCAAAACTCATTATCTAAAATCTAATTTATATATTAACATGGTAATGGGGAAAGTGCTTTGCAATATTCAAAATAGATTCATAATTTAAAAGAAAAATTATTACACTAGGAATAAAATAAAACTTCTTTAATCTACTAAAAGTTATCTACAAACCATCCCACTCCAAAAAAAATTATACCTAATGATAAGATATTGAGTGTGTACCCTTTTAAGACAAGAAAAAAATAAAAGAAATAACTTTATCAATATTATGCAACTGGAGATTCCATTATGCAATGTTGATACATGAAATAAAATATTAAAATTGCAAACATTTTAAAATGTTTAACTTGTGAATTAAATACAATTTGGAATTGTTTGTATAATAATATGACAAAACAAATAGTGAAACAATTATAACTTTAAAAATTCAGAAATATACCTGAAATATTTCAATAAACAAAACTTAATTGCAATTTTATGTATACCTAATTTATGTATACCTAATTTTAAAAGTATAGTTACATAGAACAGAATATACAATAAACGTACAATAACATAATGGTAAAATGTCCAAAATACTCTTAAAGGACATGAGGAAAAATCCAAATAATTATGATTCATATGTACTTAATACAAAAATCTCAAAATGATGAATATGAAAATTTCCCACAAATTAATCTAAAAAGCTAATGTTATTTCAATTACAGTCATCAGTTTCCACATAATTTAGCAATCTAATTCTAAAAGTGGTATGCAAAAATTCAAGACCAATCCAAAAGTGGTCAGGGATTTAGGGAAATGGGAACGCATAGCAACTACTGATAGCTTAAATGGTACAATCACTTTGGAGAATAATTTTGTGATATTAAACTAATTTTCAGAGGAACATAAATGATACCTCAGATTATATCATATAAACCCTTTAGGTATGCATGAGGAAACTATGACCTAATTGCAGAATTATTTACAATAACAAGCAGCTAAATATAAAAGTCTATCAACAGACGGCTCTATGATATATTGTGATATATTTATAAAGTACAAAACCACAGAGCGACTTAACTAAATAAAAATACATTGTGCTGAAATACATGAGCAAGATAAAGAATGATATATGGAGCATGATAGCTTTAGTGACATGTAAAATGGCAATAAGTATTGTTTATAGATACATACAAATGTAATATACTATGTAACATTTATTGCAAAGACACATATCACTTTTATAATAGTGGTTAACTTTACAAAGGAAAAAATATTGGAATGTGAAGGGACTGTAAAGGGATTTTTATCTCTAATGTTTGACTTCAAAAATAGTAAAGAAATTTAGTAAATATTATAATTTATGTTTGTGTCTATTATATTTGTTATCATTTTCTGAATATGTGAAATTTTAATTAAAATGTATTTAGATGTTTCTGGTTTCTAGTTCCAATTTAAATCTATTAAAAGATGATGTTATTTCTGTTGCATCAAAATCCTTTTGTAAATTAGGCTTTAAACAAAAAACAGCTAAAGATTACCAGATGGAGAGGAGTTGAATATTAGGACTATAACAACAGTAATCAAAGAGAAAGCTTTAAGATCATTTTATAGGTCATGTATTTTCCACAATGCAAGGAAAATAATAGACAGACGTCTCATTAGCTCATACACTTTGTATGTTCTTTATGTGTAACTTTTAAAGGTATTACCCAGCATTCCAAATAAGCAGACGCGTTGGCCAGTTGTGAAATGTAGCACAATAATGTAGAGTTTGCTGTGCTCGTCTTTCATTCCAGACAGATGATTGTCCTTTACTAGAAAATACATTGCACCTGTTTTAAATTGCATAGCAATCTAAATGTGCTTGGCATTCTTTCCAGGGCCACCACGGAGTTGACTTGGGCATTTGTGAACAAAGTAGAACTTATAGGAAATAATTCTGGATCTGGTGTGACTTGAGGTGGTTCCATTCATAACTTTCTCATTTTTGACATAGTGCTATGCATACTAAGACTTTTCCAATTGGAATACAAGAGCTACTATTTAGATTCAAAAGACTCCAGGAAAGTAGCACCTCACCAAGGATTTTTAGCATGCATTTAGAACTAAGAAACTAAAAATGTCTGGAAAGTTTAATATTGAGAAGAATTAATTATTATTTTAGAGTGTGGAGTGCAAGTGGGTATTTACTACATAATTAGGTTGCATGAAGGTGCAATTTGGGCTTCTAGCTGGCTCTCTCTGCCCCTGAGCATGGACTAGGTCCCCAGTGTGCTGCCTTCTGTTGCTCTCTTCCCTTCCTCTCTCCCATCCTTGTTTCCTCCCTCCCTCCCTCTCTCTCCCTCCCTCCCTCTCCCAGCAGTGTCCAGCATCTGCCAATCCCACCGCTGTGCTAGTGTGACCAGTGTTCAGGACATGCTTTTGAGTGAGAACATGCTGCATTCAGTTCTTTGTTTCTGTGAAAGTTCACTTAGTATGATGGTCTCCGTCTGCATTCAAGTTCCTGTGGAGGGGATGATTTTGTTCTTTATGGCTGCATAGTATTCCACTGTGTATATATATATCACATTTTCTTTATACATTCCACCTCTGATGGGCATCTGGGTTGGTTCCATGTTTTTACTATTGTGAATAGTGCTGCAATAAACATTCATGTGAAGGTGTCTTTTTGGTCGAACAATTTATCTTCCTTTGGGCATATTCCAAAGAGAGGGATTTCTGAATTGTATGAAAGCTCGATTTTTAGTTCTTTTAAGAATGACCACACTGCTTTCCATAGAAGTCGAACTACCTTGCACTCTACCAATAGTGTAGACGCATTCCTTTTTCTCTGCACCCACACAAAAACCTGTTGTTTTTGAGTTATTAATGATAGCCATCCCTCCTGGTATTAGGTGGTATCTCATTGTAGTTTTGATTTCCATTTCTCTGATGGTGAGTGAGGCTGAGCATCTTTTCATGTCTTTGTTGATGGCTTGTATGTCGTCCTTTGAGAAGTGTCTGTTCATGTCCTTTCTTTCTTTTAATGAGTTTGCTTTTGTTTCTTTTCAGTTCTTGAGTTCCTTGCAGATCCTGGAAGTTAGGCCTTTGTCAAATGCATAGCTCGCAAATATTTTTTCCCATTCTGTGAGTTTTCTCTTTACTCTCTTGATAGTTTATTTTGCTGTGCAAAAACTTTTCAGTTTGATAAGTTCTCATCTGTCTAACTTAGATTTTGCTGTATTTGCTTTTAAGGATTTTGCCATGAATTCATTGTCTACTCTGTTGTCCAGAAGGGCATTTTCTTCTAAGATTGTTATAATTTGAGGTTTTACATTTATATTATTTATCTATTTTGTGTTAATTATTGTATATGGTGACAGGCAGAGATTCAGTTTCATTCTTCTGCTTGTGGTTAGCCAGTTTTCACAGCACAATTTGTTAAATATGGTTTCCTTTTTCTAATATTTGTTGATAGATTCGTTGAAGGGAAGTTACTTGAAGGAGTTTTTAAAAAAATTTATTTTAAATTCAGGGCTAGATACACAAACGATTATGCAGGTGCCTTTGTTGATGAAGTGCCCCCTTCCCTCCCCTAGCAGTTTTCCTCAATTGCCAATCCCACCCCCCTTTCCCTGGTAGTGTCCCATCACTTATAACGTTATGATAATTGTTCAAGGTCCACCCATGAGTGAGAACATATGGTACTCTGTTCTTGGTTTCTGTGATAGATTACTGAGTATGCTTGACTCTCAATCCATCCAAGTTGCTACAAAATCCATATGTTTTTCCTTCTTTATGGTTGCATAATAATCCATTGTGTATATGTATCACATTTTTAAAAAATCCATTCTAGTTTTGATGGGAAGCATGGTTGAGTCCATGTTTTTGCTATTATGAATAGTGCTGCAATAAACATGTGCGTGCAGGTGTCTTTTTTGTAGAATGATTTGAGTTCCTCTGAGTATATTCTCAACAAAGGGATTGCTGGATCACATGGAAGGTCGATTTCTAGTTCTTTTAGAAGTCACCAACTGTTTTCCATACAGGTTGAACTAATTTGCATTACCACCAGCAGTGTAGAAGAGATCCCTTTTCTCTGAATCCTTGCCAGCATCCTTGTTTTTTGTTTTATTAATGATGGCCATTATTACTGGGATTAGGTGGTATCTCAATTTGGTTTTGATTTGCATTTCCGTAATGATCAGTGAGTCTGAGCACTTTTTCATGTGTCTGTTGGATACCCGTATATCTTCTTCTGAGAAGTGTTTATTCATGTCTTTTGCCCACTTTTTAATGGGGCTGTTTGTTTTTTTCCTTTCGGTGCCTTGAGTTCCTTGTTGATCCTAGAAGCGAGACATTTGTCAGATATACAGTTGGCAAATATTTTTCCCATTCTGTGGTCTGTCTCCCTTCTCTTTTGATGTTCTCTTTTGCTTTACAGAAGCTTGTCAGTTTGATGAGGTCCCACTTGTCTATCTTATTTCTTATGGTATTGGCACTTAGGGTTCTGATGAGGAATTGATTGCCAGTTCCAGTTTTCATAAGGGTGTTTCCTGCATTTTCTAAGATTCTTATAGTTTGAGGTTTTATGTTTAGGTCTTTGATCCATTTAGAGTTAATTTTTGTGTATAGTGATAGGTAAGGAAAGGACCATGTTTTTATTTTAGTATTCTCTGTCTTGTTTCATTGGTCTATGGGCCTAGTTCTGTACCAATATCATGCTGTCTTGGTTACTGTAGCATTTTAATAAACTTTGATGCTTATAGATTTATTCCTTTTGCTGAGGATTGCTTTAGCTATTCTTTCACTTTTTTACTTCCATATTTCTGTATTTTACTTGCACATTTCTGTACTGGCTTTTCCAGGTCTGTGAAAAATGATGTTGACAATTTGATAGGGATTGCATTGATTCCATAAATTGCCTTGGGTAGAATAGACATCTTGACAATATTAATTTTTCTTTTTTTTTTGAGTTGAAGTCTCACTCTGTCACCCAGACTAGAGTGCAGTGGCCGCTCCCGGCCACTGTAACCTCGACCTGCTGGACTCCGGTGATCCTTCCACCTCAGCCTTCCAAGTAGTTGGAACTATAGGCGCATACTACCACGCCCGGCTAACTTTTGATTTATTGTAGAGATGAGGTCTGGCCAAGTTTCCCAGGCAGGTCTCAAATCTGCGGGCTCAGGCAATCCACTCACCTCAGACTCCCAAAGGCGCGGGATTATAGGCTGAGCCACCAAGCCTGGCTAATATTAATTTTTCTAATCAATGTCCATGGGGTGAATGTTTTTCCATTTGTTTGTATTGTCCTTGATTTCTTTGAGTGTGGGGTCCCGCCCCGCAAGCTCGTGAGACCTCCTGAAGAAGAGACGAATTGGTGAAAGATGAAAATCATATACCGGACACCTGCTTCTTGAACAGATGACAATTTAATGTTAGTTAACACAGAGCTTTTATACCATTCATAAAGGGGCAAGACAAAGAAGATTCCTTCGTGTACATATGCTCTACAAGTTACCACCATCTAGTGGTCTTAGCGGTAAACAAGCCAAGAACCCTGTAAACATTCAGACAATGAGTCTTATTCATAAGGCCAAAGAGGATAGTTTTAGTCCAAAGTCCCGAATTACAGTCCTTGAACTGTCTCCAGAAAGTTTAGCAGTAGTCTTCCTTCTGGGGCTTTATGTCATTCAGAGTTGTGTAATCGCCTTTGTTGTCCAGGTGTCTTCGTTACTTTTCTCTTATCCTGCAGTACTTGTTTCTAAAGAAAACTCAAAAGAAGCTTTTAGTAATGTTTCCCAGGCCCCCAAGGTTGTTTTCTGTCTTTAGCTAAGTTGTCATAAAAGTGTCTGATTAGTATATTATGAGTTTTCACTGGAAAACCCACTTTATAAATGTTAACTTAGAGTTTTAACTATTGAATTAAGTAAAAACCTTAAAGATAATCTTTATCCTAAGTTAGTGAAAACAGTGTTATAAATCACCTATATAACTCCTAGATAAGTGTTAGAACTTATAATGAGCGCATAATAAACTTGTGCTTCTAAAGAACCTTATGTCTAAACACTAAACTGCATAATCCTAAATCAAATGAGTGAATATACTTATATCATTTATTACTTAAGTAATATCTAGTAACTTATAACCAAGTGAAAGAAAACATTCTTGATGTGCTTCAGAGTTTAACCCTTGCATATGTTAGAAAAGGCCAAGCGGTATAGTGGGAAAATGGAAAAATGAACCATGACATCTCCAGGTTAGCTGTGATTCTTCGCATAAACATGCCATCTTCTTCTTCCATGACTGCAGAGAATTTCTTCAGCTGTATCAACAGCAAAGATGGAAGACAGAAGGGCCTCAGCTGCCCGGACTTGTTTTGCAGCCGGGGGGTCCTCAGTGCACCTGGACTTTGTCAATCAGGCAGGCCTCCAAGGCTGGTTCCCAACACTTGAGCAGCATTTTGTAGTTCTCATTGTAAAGGTCTTTCACTTCTCTGGTTAGGTGAAAGCCAAGATATTTCATTTTTTTGTAGTTATTGGTATGACATTAAGCTATTTACTTGTGATCTATTTTCTTGATATGTGAGTTTAATCATATGAACTTCCCTCACAAAACTGATTTCATAGTATCCCAGAAGTTTTGATATGCTGTGTCTTGTTTTCATTTGTTTGCAGAATATTTTTATTTCTGTCTTCGTTTGTGTTGCTGAAATATCATTCAGAAGCGTGTTGTTTGGTTTTCATGTCTTTGTGTGTTGTAAGGGGTTCTTAGTGGTGATATTTATTTTTATTCCACTGTGATCTGAGAAAATGAATGATAGTATTTCAACCTTTTGAAATTTGTTTACACTTGATTTATGCCAGAGAATGGGATTAATCTCAGAGTATGTTTCATGTGCTGATAAGTAGAATACATACTCATGTTTGTTGGATAGAGTGTTTTGTAGATATCTATTAGGTCCAATTTGGTTGAGTGTTGAGTTATCGTTCTGGATCTTCTTGTTTTTTTGTTTTGACTCTATGATCTGTCTAGGGTTGTTAGCAGGAAATTCAAGTCTCTGAATATGATTGTATGGGTGTCTGTGGCATCTCTTAGTTTAGTTAGTAATTGTTTTATAAATCTAGGTGCTCCTGTGTTAGGTGCATATATATTTAAGATGGCTATTTCTTGATGGTATATTGAGTCTTTTATCATTGTGTAGTGTCCTTTTTAACTTTTATTGGTTTGAAGACCATTTTGTCTGATATAAGAATAGTTACTCCTGCTCCTTTTTTGTTTTCCATTTACCTGGTAGATCATTTTCCAGCCCTTTACCCCTAGCCTGTGGGTGTCCTTTGCAGTGAGGTGGGTTTCCTAGAGGGACCAGAAAGTTGAATTGCTTCTTTACCCAGTTTGCTGCTCTATGTCTTTTTAGTGGTTCATTCAATCCATTCACATTCAAGTTAACTATTGGTATGTGAGGATTTAACCATGCCATAAGGCTCTTAAGAGGCTGCTTTGCTTCTTTTTTTCAGATTTTGTGGATGATCTGTATGATATTAACTCTGTATTTGCCTGTACTTTTGCAGTGGACAGAACTTTCCTTTTGTTTCTGTGATTAAATCTTTCTTAAACATCTCTCCTGAAGATGGCATATACTCTTAGGGATTAGATGTCTGAGAAAGATTTTAATTCTCCAGGAATATAAATTGATGGCTATGTTAGTGAGGGCTCTGACCTAAAGAAGTGACTTACTAATATTGTCCATAAACATTTCTGCCTCAGTAGCTCAAGTGATTCTGTCAGCTGGCCTCTTATGATCTTTCAAAAATGTCTAATAATATTTCTATTTTAGATTTTAAATTATGTAGAAATTTTATTTTGATCAGGGATATTAGAATCAAAATAAGTTTCATTACAATAATTTCTCCAACAGCGAATAATGAACAGCATCACCGGTCTTCCCAGCTTTCATTGTAGACAAAACATTTCAAGGTCACTATAATTAATGAGGGAGGTACAGTATTGGCAAAATTTTTGAAAATTGCCTTGCCACATGACTTGCCACATGACACAGAAAAATTTGATTTGAAAATTGCCTTGCCAATTGACTTGCCACAGAAAAATTTAATACCTCTGGACTTTTGTTTCAACACTCTCTTGACAGTAATAATTACTGACAAAAAATAAGTTATCATGCATTTAAAAACAAAATTGGAGTTTGATTATTTGGAATATTCACTGGGTTTATCAAGCAAACATTCTTTAAAACTAATTTGTCTAATATTGAATTATTATTATTTTATACATTACTGAGAAAGTAAAAATAAGAGTCACCACTCAAATGCGTATCCCATTACAATATTTTAAGAGGTTTTCTCATTCTCTGTGGAAAGCAACAGTAACCAAAAGTTCATGGACTTTAAAGGTAGAGAAGTTCTGTGTGACTCTGTGACTTAGCAGTCACTATTTTCAACCTGAGTTTCAAGATTATTGAATGCAAGTTTTATCATCTTATATTGGAAAAGGCAATGTTTTAGTGGGTTGTTGTGGGAATTAAATTGCCTAGTATTATCTCTATCCTCATTATCTATAATTTTGCTAGGCACATAGTAGAAGATACACTGATTTTTAAACCAGGTATTAGTATACTTTCATGAATGCATGAATGAACGAAAAAATAAATAAATGAAAAGGCTGCAGTGTGACACAAACATAGTTGATAAGTATTTATTTATTCAACTTATTTTCACTCCTTCTCCTTCAAGATAGCCATAATGGAGTGGCTGTGAGTGTGCCACTGCACTCCAGCTTGGGCAACGCAGTGAGACTCCAACTCAAAAAAAAAAAAATTGTCCTGGGGGTTAAATCTTTTATTTCATTAAAGCAATTAGAACGGCTCCTGGATACAGTAAGACATTAGTAATGTTAACTGTTATTGTCACTACTGGCATAAAAATATGGAGTAATAATTAATATAAAATCCAGCTATCTAGGAGAGATACACTTGAAATCAAAAGATGCCAAATACTTGGAAATAAAAAAGATACATGATTCACTACACAGATAATGACAAAATAAAGTAAGAGAAACACTATCAATATGACATAGAGGAAAAAAAATGGTTAAAATAATTTAAAGGAACAAGGAGAATGTTTGCAATTGATAGAAGATAATAAATTCCATTGGAAGAATATAGCTGTAACAAATGTTTAGAACTTAACAAATGCAAAGAATAGAAACATATCTATAATCAAAGTGGCAGATACATCAGAATTTCACATAATTAGAAACATAGAAGAAGCAAAATGAGCAACGTAATTATTATCCCTCTATATAGACATGTAGACATTGCTAAACATGAAACCTGTGTCTATTCGGCTGTGGTGAGACTCATTGTTTGGAATACTCAAATAGTCTTGATGGACCAACGAAATTCAAAATCTAGAAGTAGCTAAGTTTCAGTGCTCAGAAAGACATAATTAGCTTTAACCCTGTCTTGGGGTCCAAGAGCTTCTCTCTTTGTCACTCTTGCCTAAGCCACTCTCCTGGGTGGAGACAGGAGATTAAGCCTCCATGAGTGGGTTAAGCTTGACTGGTCACACAGGCTACAGCCTGACCATTCAGGGGCTCTCAGAGTAGACCCTTGTGAGTGGTACTTGTATGTCTGCATAATGACTGTTAATTATTTCTTTGCAGAAATCAGGTAACTCACCAGTCCCCAATCTTTTGGGCAACAGGAACAGGTTTTGTGGATGCCAATTTTTCTGCTGGGCAGGAGCCAGTTTTGGGGTGATTCTTTTATTACATTTATTGTGCATTTTATTTCTATTATTATTGCATTGCAATATATAATGAAATAATTGTACATCTCACCATAATGCAGAATCAGAGGAAGCCCTGGGCTTGTTTTTCAGCAACTAGACAGTCCCATTTGGAGGAGATGGGAGACAACGACACTACGTGTTTTGCTTATGTACAGTCTACTGCATAAAACCATTTTGGTGGCTGTCACGGTAGAAAACCCTGCTTCACAAAGATAAGATGTTGGAAATGGAAGCAGGCCTCTCAGTATTTTTGTGACAATCTCGGGATATTCTGTTTTGACTTTAACTCAGAACATATGGAGATTTGAAATTGTCTCAAACCTACTTTTAAGGCCACCGTTATTTGTGATCTCAAGCAATTGATTTATTATGATCTCTGTGCAGTCAAACCTCACTGCTAATATTCAGCTATATTTGCAGTCACTCCTCAGTGCCAGAATTGTCACCCTCCGCTCCACCTCAGGTCATCTGGCATTAGATTCTTATAAGGAGCACGCAACCTGGATTCCTCACATGCACAATTCACCATAGTATCTGTGCTCCCATGATAAGCTAATGCCAACACTGATCTGACAGAAGGCAGAGCTCAGGTGGTAATGTGAGCGATGGGTAAATACAGATGAAGCTTTGCTCACTTGCCCATCACTCACTCTTGCGGTGTGGCTTGATTCGGAACAGGCTGTAGCCTGGAGATTGGGGATCCCTGATGTAACTGATCAATTTTTTTTCCTAACAAGTAAAGATTAGAGTTGGCAGCAAAAACCACATGTAACATGAAGCACAGAATTTTTTTTCAAAGGTAGAATTTTTGAGGAAGCCTGGCCCAAGACATTGTCACCTTAGATTATATGCTATGAGATATCTGGATAGAAAAGATAATCGAGTTAAAAACTGCCAAGTCAAATGGCACTAAGTATCTTGTGTGTGGCCTAACTGCAGTTATGAGTGTGATAGGCACTGCTAAACATTTTTGAAGAGGACAGAACAAAGCTGCCATCATTCATTGCTCAAGGTCAGCGGTGATTTGCATCATTAAAACGATGTTCCACATTTTTGAATAATTTTATGTGTTAAATGATATACCACTGCTGGAGGCTACAGCTGTTTCTTCAATTGATTCAATGCTGCACTTTATCTTATAAAATAATTTATATGAAAATCAGTTGTTATTTTGGCAGAAGAATATTAAAATGTGTTTGATTCAGGTAGTTATGACATGCAATGCAGGTACTAAACTGGTTGGACATCTCACTCAGTCAAAATATAAAATTAGTGAAATAAGAAAACTCAAAGAACATCTTGTATGTAACATGTAGAAACATTTCACAGTATAGTACTTTCTGTAAGGCTTAACAGATATTAGCAAATAGACTGTCATTATTTTAATATGCTTAATTGTGTTTCTAAAATATTAGCAATCACTTTAAGACCTTAATCAACATCTGAACACTCTGAAACGTTTTAGAGTTATTTTACTTCTCAGTATGTTGATGGTAATTTGAGGTGAGACAAACGTCTTCTGTCTGTCTTCACTACAGTTCAGATTTTTGTCACTTAGCTTATTCATTACAAAGAATAGGAAAGCAAGAAAGACAAATTGAATAACTCTTTAGCATCATATCTGTGTCTATATCTATATCTCTATATATATCTTTGTGTGTTTTATTTTATCTTTTTATAGGGAAATCACATTATATACTCCCATTTGAACTGTTTTACATATTATGTATATCCCATTTAACGTGTATCCAGAAATAAGGACAACTTGACCACCTCCTTTTTCTCCCAAAAGTCCCAAAGACAGGCATATGCCTGGATGTTTTTTCACACTTCTAGCAGCAGTGGTATGACTATGAAAATTCATTATTATTAATCTCTTGGCTGCTTCTGAGCATTGGTAAATGGCTCCAGAAAGCAAACAGCTCTAGAACATCAGCTGACATCTTCATGGTTCTCTTCTTACAGAATGCCAGTCCCCTCATCCTCATCACTTCAGCAACCCTGTGTTGCCCTTGTATTTCCTGGAGATTTTTAATTTTTCTCAGGAAAGTTGGCCAACCATAGGCTATTCATTTGTACTGGGAAATGGAAATTGATTTATATAAATTTAATGGACACTGATATTATTATATTGCAAATGCATTTGGGCATATATAAATAAAGTTGCTTTCAAGTTAAACTATGCAATAAAAATATAGATAAAATATGGAAAAGCAAATAAAAAATGATTGGATTATAAAACAGGGCAACAACTCTTCTCAGCCTATACAAGGAAAAAAGCAGCAAGTCCATCGTCTGGATTCCTCTGATGTGATGGATCATGTATAGGGATTGGTAGTAGTAGGAAACTGCCAGGGGATGGGAGTGGGGGGCACGCTTTCTCAAAGGATACCCGACTTCAAACCAGGTGAAGTTGGGTCCAAAGTGAGACCCAAACTTTACCTGTACAATGACCATTTGTATGTCTAATCTGAATTTTACCCCACATCATTAAAAAACTGGAAATTACTGAAACAATGATGTACTATTTGGAAGTACCAGAGTGTTATTTTATTTTTTAATTGGCAATAAATCTATAATTTAGTCACTGCTAGTGGTAATGTCTACGGATGACTATTGCTAGATATGATATTTATTGACAAATTTGTAAAATTAGATGAAATAAACATATTTTAGTAATTATGAAATGATTCAAGATCAATAAAAAATACTGATAAATATTTTGAAAGAAATTCAAAATATATCAAAAATACTTTAAAAAGGTAGTAGGCTTATATAATTTTAGTAACTTTTTAAAACAAATCACCCATAATATTTAATGTAACATATTAAATATTCATAATGCACTTTTCTTCCCATGAGACAAATATAAATGCTATTAAAATTATAGAAATAGTACATAAACTTATAAAACAATATTATTTCTAGAAATGCAAATGTCCCAAATGTGGCATTTTAAAATTAAAACTCTTAGTATATTATAAGACATAATAAACAGCACTTATCTTAGTTATAAAAATGATACTTAATATTTTAATTTTATTTTTTAAGTGCTGTATTAAAAGATTAAAGAATAAATAAAATATGAACTAAGCTTGAAAAAGGACCAAATATAACCCAACATTTAATTTGTTTCAAAGCTCATAATATGCCAGATTTTCAAAGAAATTTATTTAATTTTTAATATTATACATATATAGATAGATGGATACATATATATAATCACTTTGTCTCTCTCTCTTTCTCTCTAAAGGTTCACCCATTTTTTTTTCTGTAAGAGCCAGAGAATAAAATATTTTTAACTTTGTGGTCCATAGTCAACTCTGCCCCCCATTGTAGTATAATAGGCATAGAAAATGTGTAAATAACTGGGCATTGTTGAGTTTCAAAGAAACTTTAAAAAAACAAGCCTCTGTGCATTTGGCCCGTAAGTCATATTTTGCTGAACCTTGTACTTAAACATTCTTCTGATCCTTAATCTCATGAATAAGCAATTAGAAATATTACCATGAAATTTGGGAACAAGCTATAGATGCCTACTGTCTTAGTGTATTTGAAATTCTATAATAAAATACCATAGACTGGGACAGGATAACTTATAAACAGAAATGTATTTCTCACAGTTCTGGAGAATGGAAAATCCAAGATCAAGAAATCAGCAGATTTTGTATCTGGTGAGGGGTACACTTTGTCCAGTTGGCAATCTTCCAACACTGTACTTACATGGCAGAAGTGGGGGGCTCTGTTTTATAAGAACACTCATCCCACTTGTGAGGGAATGGTTATCATAGTCTAATCACCTCTCAAATGTCCCATATCCTAATACCACCAACTTGGGGGTGAAGATTTCAGCATGTGAATTTCGGGGGCATAAACATTCAGACGATAGCATTTTACCCCTGACCTCCCAAAATTCATGACCTTTACACGTACAAAATATATTTTTTTCCATCCCAGTAGCTCCAGAAGTCTTAACTTGCTCCAGCATCAATTTAAAAAATGTAAATCCCAAGTCTCATATAAATATCATTTGAATAAGATTTGAGTGAGATGAAAGACACCATTTTGAAGCACATTGTTCCTTAGCTGTGAATCTGTGAAATCAAAAAATTGTGTGTTTCCAAAACACAATAATGAGACAGGCAGTGTAGACATTGCCATTCCAAAAAAAGGAGACAGGAAAAAAGAGAGATGTGACAGTCCAAAACCTTGAGGATTAGGAATCATCTTTTCCCACTCCATGATCTGTTCCAGGGCTGCTGGGAAGGTGGTCCCCACTTCTGAATGCCCTAGGGCTGGAATTCTGCCTGCAGCTTTGCTGGGAGCAATCCACTACACACCTGCACCTGTTGGAGCTTTACCTGGAGCTACAGAACAACAAAGTGATGGAGCGCTGGACTCAAGCCTGCAATGTGAGGCAGTGTTGGGCAAGGGTCCATCCTTTGAAATCATTCTCCTTCTCAGGCCCTTGCTTTCTGGCCCTGTAGCTGGAAGGGCAGCCCTCGATGATGATTTCTGAAATGCCTTTGGTGACATCCTTCTGTTGTTTTGGACAATAAGTCCTGACTTCTACATCTATAGCTGAAGCCTTCAGGTACTCAGCTCTGGTATTGCATTTTATATTTTTATTTTTTTCTTACTTTTTGTGCTTAGTTTTCCCGTGTGTGTGTGTGTGTGTGTGTGTGTGTGTGTGGGGGGAGTAGGTATGTGTGTGTTTTTAACTTGCCTATTTGCGGAATGTTATCCATGAGGAATCTTGGAGGCCTGCATTAAGATTGTGCTCTTTCAAAGATTTACTTTGATTTTGCCATTTGGTCCAATTGTAATGATGTGGGTGTTATTAATTCAGGCTCTAATTCCTCCTAAGTCCTGACTTGCTAAAACACAATCTAAGGAGAAATTTGATTTGTTGGTTCCAGAGCCAAGGCACTTGGGTCTCATAACTCTCTGCCTTGGTGAAGTCTTTTTCCTCTCACGGAGGACTGATCGGGACTTGCCATATTATACAGAATCAAGAAGCTTTCTATTTTTTGACAGATAGTTTTCAGAGTTTATATATGCAAAAATTCGTGACTCAATGTAAAATAATAAGCATGAATTACTTTCTTAGGTGTGTATATCTGGGATCAATTCTACCACTCTAATAGGAAAATAGCAACATTTAATTATAGTTGAATAGACAGAGAGGTTTGGAGCTATTTCATTGACTCTGGCTGCCTTTAGGTACATGTGGCTATTGTCATCTGAATTAAACTTTATTAAAATAAAATTTTAGAAGTCAGATCTTTAATTAACCTCACTACAGTTTAATTACTCAGTAGCTTTGTGGATCTATTGGTTGCTATATAGGACAACACGGAATATAGAATTTTTCATCATCACAGAAAATTATATTGGATAGCTCTGGCATAGGAGCATGACACAGGATCAGAGGAAGTGGTAAAGGAAGAAATTTTTCTGCAGCAGATTGATAAAAGTATTCGGTCATCTGTTCTAAAAGATTAAAGAAAAGGATGAAAGACACTACAGAAAAATCCTACCTTTTCCCATGTTTGCAATAAGACAACTTGACAAAAATATTTTGTTATTTTTGACTTAACTATATTGGCACAAAAATAATTGGGCAGAATTTTATATGGAGCTTCTTCCAACTTTTAAAAATTATTTGTTATTTTAAAGATGTGGGGTACAATTCAGGATTAGATATACACATGGCCATTGTACAGGTAAAGTTTGGTCCTTCCTTTGGTACCCATTTCACCTAGTTTGAGATCAGGTACCCTTATTGAAGTCATATGTCCTCCCTTCACTGGCAGTTTCCAGTTACTGCCAATCCTTTTCTTAGAGCAATATGGCAAATGTCCAGGGTCCACTTATGAGTGAGAACATGTGGTACTCAGTTATTTGTTTCTGTGATAGATCATTGAGTATTATAGACTCTAAATCCATCCAAGTTGCTTCGAAGTCCATAAGTTTGTCCTTCTTTATGACTGCATAATATTTCATCATGTATATGTATTATAAGTTTTTTTATCCTATCTATTTTCTATGGGCAACATGGTTAGTTCCATGTTTTTGCTATTGTGAATAGTGCTGCAATAAACATATGTGCAAGGTACCATTTTTGTAGAATGATTTGAGTTCCTCTGGGTATATTCCCAGTAGGACAATTGCTGGATCATATGGAAGATCAATTTCTAGTTCTTTTAGGAATAGCCACAGTGTTTTCCATAGAGTCTAAACTGGTTTGCATTCCCAGCAGCAGTATAGATGTGTCCCCTTTTCTCCGCATCCTCACCAGCATCTGTTGTTTGTTCTATTAATGATGGTCATTCTTACTGGGGTTAGGTGGTATCTTAGACTGGCTTTGATTTGCATTTCTCTGATGATTAGTGAGCCTGTGTTGTTTTTTGCATGTCTGTTGGCTGCCCATAAGGACTTCTTTTGAGAAGTGTCTATTCATGTCTCTTGCCCACCTTTTAATGAGGCCTTTTTTTTTTCCTTTTGGCATGTTTGAGTTCCTTATAAATCCTGGATGTTAGGCCTTTATCAGCTATGCAGTTGGCAATCAACATTGTTAAGATGTCCATCGTACCAAAGGTAATCAACAGATTCAATGAAATATCCGTTAAATTACCAACATCATACTTCTCAGAGCTAGAAATGACAACACAGAAGTTCATATGGAAACATAAACAACAACAAATAGCCCAAACAATCCTCAGCAAAAGAAGCAAAGTGGGAGTTATCACATTCCTAAACTTTAAACTTTACTATAAGGCTGCAATAATCAAAACAGTCTGATATTGGTAGAAAAACAGGCATATAGACTAATGAAACAGGATGGAGACTCTGGAAGTAAAACCTCAATTTCTCAACAAACTCATCTTCAACAAAGCCCCCATCAACAACCACTGGGGAGAGGAGAACCTATTCAGTGAATGTTGCTGGGAAAGCTGGCTGACCACATGCAGAATAATGTAACAGGACCCCTACCTATCACCATACAGAAAAATCAACTCTAAATGGATCAAAGACCTAAACATAAAACCTCAAACTATAAGAATCTTAGAAAATGCAGGAGGCACCCTTATGGGAATTGGAATAGGCAACCAGTTCCTGATCAAAACCCCAAAAGTCTAGGCCATAAGAGATGATATAGAAAAGTGGAACCTCATTAAACTGAAAAGCTTCTGCAAAGCAAAAGAAACCATCAAAAGAGTGGGGAGACAACTTAAAGAATACAGAACATGTTTTAGGATTTCTTATTTTTTCTTACAATAAATGGCAAAAGTTAAACATCCAGTTAAATAAAATTTATTTATTTCTTTTTTACTATGTACTTTTCTAAACCACTTAATGTGGTGATATATTTTCAGTCTGTCTTTATAAAGCTAAAGTCAAAGAAAATAGAAAGTGTTGAAGATTTTTATTCAAAATTATTTTAATTTAAATTTTTGACATTAAAAATTGAAGGGAGAGGTCTCCTAGTGACTTGGTCACAAGATTCATGACTTATTTTTTTCTTGTATTCTCCCAATTCTATTGTGGATAGGTTATTTAGAACTTGTATAGTCAATCACAGCAAAATCCAGTGTTTTCTGTTGTCACCAATAAGAATGTACACATATCGTATCTTTTGAATACAGTTTCCACACTTTGATAATTTCCCCTGTCTAAAACTTGCTACCCCAATGTAGAATTAAATTCAAAACAAACAAATAAAGCACTGGCCATCCTCCCTTGCTTCTTGTTTCTAGGGACTAGATAATTCTAGTTTAACTTGTACCAGTCAACTGAATACATATAAGACTTGACTCTGAATTGGATAATATGGACAAGGAGGCTGGGCTGAGGGCAATCATTTTTGCTAACTTGAGTTTAGCAAAGGTAGCCAAGCTCTAGAGCTATGCACTGGAGAGGTGAACCTTTGCTTATATACCTTTCTAATCATGACAGAGGCAATATCTGTACTGTACCCAACGAGAGCAGTTGCAGCATCCAGTTCTTGTAAGTTCCTAAGCATGGCAGAAATAGTGTAAGCCTGGAAATAGCCAGGTACCTAGATTCCTGAGTTAAAACTTTCTAATCATGGCAAAGGCAGTAAACACCTTGTCTGAAATTTTTCTGTTGCTATGTCTCTAATGAGTCTTTGAGCTCTCTGTATTCCTCAATAAATCACTTTCAGGTAAAGTTACCTACAATGAATTCTATAGTTTGCCACTAAGATTTCTAACATACAAAATTATTGTGGACTTAGTCATATCATATCAGAACCAATAATATCCACCCCATTTCGAAAGAAATTGCTCTATTATTATTGTAAAGTAGTTACAATAATGCCTGGTTAAAGTTTCTCAGAATTTTATAACGTCTTGGGTTCAAAGGTTAAATTGAGCTGTTTTTTGTTTGTTTTATCTGTCTGTTTATTTTAACACTGACTTCCACCTCACATGAGCTAGCATTCTGAAAGAAGATAAGGGGCAGATATTAAAGCCAACATTTTAATTTTTTATTTACTGTATAAATTGGATTTTCTCATGTTAATATGTTTTTGATTCTTCCACATGGGACTAGATTCTGCTTAATAAGAGACAGATTGGTCAGGGATATTTGAAGAGCATTAACTTTATTCCAGCTTTTACCCCATATTTCAAACTTCTTTACCTACAGAACTACTAGCCAGCACAGCCCCAAGGATTTTAGATCTTGCTTCTCATTTAAGTAGATGCCCAGGACATAGGGGTCTTGTCTGTTGTAAGATTTCTGTCCATCTTTAAGAATGTGTGTGTTTTGTTTCTCTGTCATCTTTCAGGAATGGAAAACCAGCTATGTAACTGAAACAGATGCATGGCATAATTCTCATTGAATTATGTTAACTTATTCAGGGAAAATAGTGACACACAGCAATAACTTCAAGACGATATATCATGAATCTGTATTTTGCCTCAGTTTTATATTTTGTATGTCTGGGCTAAGGTAATTTTTTTATGAAGAAAAAATCTGACAATTTAAAAAACAATAGTGTATCATGCATTCCAGAAAGAGTTATGACAAGTTGTCAAACTCATCTCCAAAGTACTTAGATGAGAAAAATTAGAAAGTTGGCTATGGTTCGGAATAATCAGTCTTTCACATTTTTATAAATGTCTCATTTCTCAAAGCCACAGGGAAAAAAGGACCTTAGCATGGGAGTAACCATGTAGCCAAAAAAACCCCAAAAATGACCTGGCTCTAGAGAACAGGAGAGAAAATCCATTCTGATAAATCACACCAGCTACTTCCAGATTGTTCTGATTTTCACCTTCATGTAGTTCTGGTGAAAATTAAGGGGAAAAAAAGTAGATTAAAAAAAAATCAGAGTCTGTGGGGGTCAGAGCTCTTTGGTTTGGAGGAAGATATGAATTTCTCATAGAGTAAGTTATGCAAAATCTTTTAAAATTTTATTCCAGAGTCCCTCTTCAGTGTAAGCATCTGGCTAGGTACATTCAAACATCTTAGTCACTGTGAAAAACTTGTTTAAATTTTTATTTGACATCTTGAACATACTGATTGGGGACAACAATAAACGAAACAGGATTCCCTAGTTATCTTTACTTCTTCATCTTATTTCTGGAGAATTTCAGTAACCTCCCTTTGCATTACACAAATGGCCACCTTTATCCGTAAGACCCTAACTCAGAGATCAGCAACCTTTTTGTGTGTGTGCAAAGGATCTAATAGTATGTATTTCAGGCATTGTGTGCCATATGGTATCTGTCACAGCTACTCAGCTCTACCACAGTTCAAAATGCAGTCACAGGCAGTAGATCAAACAAGGAGGTATGAGTGTATTTCAATAAAACCTTTACAAAAACAGGTATAGGACCAAATTTGGCCTTCGTGATGTAGTCTTCTGCCCTCTTCCCTAGGAAAAACAAGCAAACAGACACACAGACAGACAGACAGACAGACAAAGGCATCAGTTATTTACCTGTAAAACTTGAAAACCTCCAGAGAGGGATACAGTGAATTTTCTTATGTCAGTCAAATGACATTTAATCAAGCATACCAGAGAAAGCATTACATTTGTGTTGGGAGCAGAAAAGCAAGCAGTGATTCTAATATATTGCAAAACAAAGCATCCAGAAAAACAAAAGGTAGTTACACATGAGTCCAGGATCCCATAGAATCTGTAGTCTGGAGAAAACTAGAGGGTTAAATATCCAGACCACACATATGTCACACACATGACAACTAAAGTAGGAGAGTGAAGCCGAGTAAGTCACGTAAAGTAAGTCCCCAAGTAGAGATTATACAGAAGGAAATTTCTTAGCATACAAGGAAATGCACTGCTTTTGCTAGGATACCCTTATGTGAAACAAGTAAGACTTGGATGGGAAGCTGCTGGCATTAGGAAAGTCATTTGGGAATATGAAGCAAAAGAGTGGATCTACAAATCGCTTCTGACATTTATGCAATTACCTGTGAATGAGGGAAAACAATTCCGCATTAAAGAAATACCACCTCATTGTGTTCAGCACTAAACCCAGTCCTCACTCACCTTTCTACTTTGTGACACCATATTATGTCTCTCACACTCTAGATTATCTTCTTACTGCATTATGTCCCAAACTTATAGGCGTTCATCTCGGCCTCTGCTTTCCTTCCAACACCCTCTGGATGGAAACATTTGTTTTCTGATATAATGAGTGCTGATCATTTGGATGAGATAGCTGAAAAAGATGAATATGGAAATGCGTTGGAATGAATTGTACTTAGCACTTAAGGGAGTCTTCCAGCAAAGGAATGTTTGCAATTCTTTCTTCCTTGAAAGATAATTCTTTATTATGATAGAACTTATGCAAAGTGCACTCTGATTTGTTGTACATTCTGATATCTGAATTGAATTTTCATATCAGATAGCTTTCTCTGCAACTTGACACATTCACTTTGTGGTGGGTATTGCCCTGGCAATGTGTGCAAATTTGATTTTATATTAAAAAAGATACATTATGAGTTTAAGTAGCATGTTTGGAACACCAAGATAAAACATATGATGGTCATATTGCTAATGGCTGTTACTTTGTGCTAAGAACATCCAAGACCTCTCAAGAAGGATATACACTTACCCTATGAGAGTTCCCAAAAGAAATACCTAATGTACCATATTCATGAAGATGCCGTTTCCATTCTGTTCACTTTGTATATTGTTTCTTTTCCATCTCCTCTTCTCAATAGCTTCATTTCTATGAGTTTACCCTACATATCTCCAAGGTGAGATTAATGCACTTCTCATTGAATTCAGTAATACTTCTAGTTCTCATCCACCTCTCTACTTTGTGTCCAGGTCTCCTAAGTGAGATTAACTCACTCCTATGGTTGGAAGATGACTCACTGGTGCACATGAAGAAAACACGAAACTCTGTGTCAACATATATACTTTATTTAACAGTAAAGAAGAAACGAAGCTTACTAATTTGAAAATATTCATGCATTTGCAATATTTAACATAAGTTGCATAAATTATAGATACACAACTTTTTCCAGTTATAATATTTAATATGTAGATCGGCATTGATACACCCATTCAATTTCTATGTAAGATGGCCCTGTGTCACATAGAATAGCCAAGATACGCTGAGGGAGAAGTGAGCATTCCATAATATAGAATGGGTAAGATGATAAAAATTGGGTAAAAGACTCAACATGTTTCATTTTAGATGATATATATGAGTAATTGCAATGTCAACATGCATGGCGATTACAAAATACATGGAGGACAAAATTTGTTTTAGCCACTAAAGAACTATCAAAGAAGAATAAGGGAATATCTGAGAACAAAGATTCTCTGCAAATCATTCTATAACAAATAAGACAATTTAAGGAATATGATGCTAAACATGACTACTGGTAGAGAAGCTAGCTTGAAAGAATTCAAAAAACAAGAATGCTAACCCACTGAAAAGGATTCCAGATAAATTTCATTGCTCCTGTATTTTTTTCTATTTTTCTCTTTCCTTTACTACTCCCTGAATGAGGTCACTTAAAACTCATCTCCAATTATGCCACCATCTTCCTCACGTGCAGGAACTGGCTACCCAGAGTATATAGTATTTTGAGAAAAGTATAAGACTTACCACTCTGTGGCCCTATTTATTTTTTATGTTCTTATCTTCCACTCTGTCACTAAACGCATTATATACTCTTGCTACATTAGACTACATAAGCATTTCTGTAATATGTCTTACCTGGAAAATCATAAACTTTTTTTTCTCTTTTATTTTTTTTTTTTAATTTTAAAGATGTGGGATACAATTCAGGGTTAGGTATACAAATGCTCATTGGGCAGGTACCCTTGTTGATGAGATGTGCCCCTCCTTTCCCCAGCAGTTTCCCACTACTGCCAATTCTGCCTCCCCCATCGCCCCCCCACCCCAGTCAGTTTTCTGCTACTGCCAGTCCTTTTCTCATAGTATTATGATAATTGTTCCCCAAGGTCTGCTTATGAGTGAGAACATGTGATACTCAATTCTTTGTTTTTGTGATACATCACACAGTATTATAGACTCTAAGTCCATCCAGACAGCTGTGAAGTTCATGGAAAATCATAAACTTTTATCTTTTTTCCCCTATTTTGCAAATATTCTGCATTTTCCAAGTTATTCTCAGATACCATCATCTTTATGAATCCTCAATTCTTCCCACTGGTGTTATATATTCTCCTTTTATATGCCATTTGCATAGTTGTCTTAACTTTTTTGTCTCTTGAGAAAAACAATTTTGCCTTATTTTCCTTTGTCTTATACTGAAACTCTTTAATAAAAGAAAGTACCTCCTCTTCCTCTAGACTGAGTCAAAAGCCTACCTCCTCCACAGACATTTCCCATTTGCTCTCTCTTAGTCCAGTCACTGAATGTCTACAGTCCATAAGAATAAAACAAATCCTATTTAAAATTTCACAACTATGTTTATGTTTAATATGATAGTGAAGACAAGGACTATGGGTTATTCTTGATTCAAATTTGGTGACTCCTAACACAGAGTTTATTAAATATATGACACTTCGTAAAGACATTTTGGCTGAACACCTACAATTTAATATGTAATCCATGCTGATGAGTTTGCTTTATAACCTATCTGAACCAAATAAAATCTTGTCAGATTTCACTTTTCAAAGATGACCACAAGAATAACAATATATATCATTCCATATGACACTATTTCCACTAGGAGGCAAGGTATCTGTACCCACCACTTGAATCTGTGTGGTCTAGTGCTTTGCTATAATCAATAGAATGCTATGGAGTGACATGGAGTAATTTCTGAATCTTGGTCATAATAAAACACAGAACTTCTTTCCTTACTTTCTGGGATATTTATACTTTCAATCCTGAGCCACTATATAAAAAAATCACCAAGGCCACCATGCTCTGAGTAAACAAAGCCACAGACAAGCTGCATGCAGACTTTTCAGGTAGAAATCTTTGTGTTTTCTTAGATCAGGTGTCAGTTATGTGAATGCTATGCTTTGAGTGCTTTTTGTTCCCTCCAAAATTCATGTTAAAATTTAATCCCCAACGCAGCAGTATTGGATGATATGGTCTTTGGGAGGTGATTGAGCATGAGGCTTTGTCTTCATGAATGGGATTAGGTGCCCTTAACAAAGGACCTGATATATGGAGTTCACCCCTATTCCACCCTTGTTCCTTCTGCCATATGAAGACACAGTATTTCTTCCCTCAGGAAGGATGCAACATCAAAGAACCATTTTGGAAGGAGAGAGCAACCCTCACCCAACAAGAGACCTGTCAGGGCCTTGATCTTGGGTTTCCCAGGCTCCAGAAATGTGAGGAATAAATTTTTCTTCTGTATAAATTACACAGTCTCAGAACACTTGTTACAGCAGTACAAATACATTAAGAGACTACATGAATGAACATTCAGGTAATTCTATTCTCCTGCTGTTGAGTGAATCCAGCTTTCAGATTTTCTCAACTCTGGCTCTAGATATTGTATACAAGAGATAAACCGTTGTGGGATTTATTTTATTTTATTTTTTATTTTAAAGAGGTGGGGTATTATTCAGGGTTAGGTATACAAATGTTCATTATGCAGGTACGCTTGTTGATGAGGTGTGCCCATCCCTCCCCTGGCAGTTTCCCTCAACTGTACATTCCACCCCCTCTCCTCTGGCAGTTTTCCACTACTGCCAATCCCTTTCTTATAGTGTTATGATAATTGTTCATGGTCTGCTTATGAGTGAGAATGTATGGTATTCTTGTTCTTTGTTTCTGTCATAGATCACTGAGTATGATAGACTCTAAGTCTATCCAAGTTGCGGGGAAGTCCATATGTTTGTCCTTCTTTATGGTTGCTTGATATTCCATTGTGTATATGTACCACATGAATTTTTCTTTCTAAATTAAAGAAACTATAAGCATGCTAAAAAATAGTTGGTTGTTAAGTTTGGAATAGTTTGCTATGCAGCATTATTATCTGGGACAAATGTTTTGGTTTATTTTTAGAAAATATTTTATGAAAAAATGTATCAAGAAATATAATTTATGACTATGTTTTCAGATATCTCTTAAATAATTGTACACAATTTTCATATTCCAAATTTTGAAGATGATATCACCAATCTTGTCTTTCTAATACAATTTTCTAATTTTCTGCTGCAAAAATTACAATGAAAACAAGGTAAGATGACAGAAGAAATTTTTAATTACCCACAAAGAATAAGAATCTTTTACTATTCCCCTGAAATCACAATTGATTATTATTTTATACCTTAGTACTTACATTTGGGGAGGATAATCAACTTTACATGGACATGTTTCCCTAAATTTCAAAGATCACTATGGTCCCCTTAAAATTTAGCAAATTTGCCTTGTTCATTAATCACTGAGATGTCAATAGGGTACTTAGATAATTTCTAAATAAGAGTGAATTATAGTATCTGGCTTACTCCAAGCCTACTGACCCTTAGAAGAGCTGCTATAGTAAGAGTAAAGGAAGAATGGTATTAGAATCCAGGTAACACTCACCATTCTAACCTTAGCCAATGATAATTTGAGCCTTGAAGAAGTTGGTGGAATGATATGAAGCTGGGGCGGGGGGTGCGGGGCTATACACACTATACACACAGAAGTCTGTGCTATTCTAATTGTCGTTTACAAAAACAATGACCCTTCTTGGTGACTACTGACCTGCTTTGCAACTCTCTTGCAAGCAAAAGCAAAAAACAAACAAAAACTGAATACGTTTTAAAGTATTTTTTTTTTCTCATTACATGGAAGATCTTGGGCGTTTCATGCCCTGGAATTAACTACTTTCACAACAAAGAAATACATAAAAAGTACTTCATGCATAACAGAAGTTGTATGCAGATTATTCTAATCATTTGTTTGGTTTCTGAGCTTCTGGTTTGTTTTCTACATTGAAAACTATGTTTTATGATTCTTATGACACTGAGTTTTTGTCTTGCTCCTATTATCTTGCCAGCCTGACTGTCAATTTCTTTAGAAATTCTGAGCATGTCTAAATTTAATTCATTCATACCCTTTTCCTTTGTCTCCAGACTTATGTAGAGTTGAGGTAAAACTCTTCCACTGATGTCAAGTCTCATTATGTACATTTTATAGTATTTCAAAGTGCTGAAAAGCCTGTGATTTTTTTGGTTCACAAGACAAATAGACATTCAGTCCTATGCTAATCCTTGAATAATGTGTAGTATTTCTTAATGAAAGCTACCTCAGCTAGTCAGGTGAGAATACTAGATATACCATATATTCTGCAAATGATTTATAATGGAGGATAGAGCAACAAGAAGCCTTGTTGAAACCAAATTTCCTAATGATGTCTTGTCATTTCTTTGTGAGCAAAATATGTTATTATAACTTACCGAGGCTGTTTATTGCAATCAAGACATAAGTAGGTTAATGCCATAGGAGTGTTGAATTACTTTTTTGCCTCCAGACTGTAAAGAATTCAATACATTTCATAAGAAAATCTTAATTCTGCTTTTGAGTACTCGCTTATAACATTTTAAAACAGAGGTAGGATGACCACATAGTTTTCTCGAGAAAAGTCATTATTTAGTTCCTTCTTGCCAACAGCTTCATATGGGCACTTGTATTCATCAGAGTGTTGGTTCCCTCGAACAAATAGGATTTTGACTAAGAAAGTTGTCCTCACTTTGGTTTCTGGTGTCACCAAGATATTACTAAGCATGGATATATTCCTAGTGTGTATGATCATTTCCAAAAGTTAACTTCAGATCTTGTTTTTCAAATAAGACCAAGTCTGTGACAAATTCATTTGAAACTCTGCTAAGATCTTGGCAAACCACTTATTCTAGGAGGGCTGGCTCTTGTGCCTGAAGCTCTCAAAGTTTTCATTTCAACTCTTACAGGTAAAATCTTCCTGATTTAAATTTTAAAATTTTCCCAGCAATCTCATATCCTTGTGACTCAGAGCAGACTCTCTAGATGTGACTATCTACCAGTGCAGATGACATTGGCATCTAATTTGCTACCTTGACAAGTAGATTGTTATGAGTTTATTCATGCTCACCTGTCCCAATATTTGTATATTGAAGTCCTAATTCCCGGTACCCCAGAAAGTGATTTGATTTAGAAGTAGGGTCATTGCAGATGTATTTACTTAAGATGAGATTATTAGAATAGGCCTTAATCCAATATGAATGGTGTCCTTATGCAAATAAAAAATATTGAATACAGACACATTAACATAAACATAGGGAAAATATCATGTAAGCATGAAGCCAGGCATTGAGTGATGTTTCTACAAGCCAATAAATGCCAACAATGACCAAACCTCCAGAAGCTCGGTGAGAGGCATGGAACAGAGTCTCTGACAGGATTCAGAAGAACCAACGCTATCCTTATCTTGATTTCAGACTTTGGCCTCCAAAACTGTGAGACAACAAAAGTATGCTGCATAACAATGTATACCAAAACCTACTGTCTTAACACATATTTATTGCCTCACAGTTTCTGAGTGTCTAGAACCTGAGCATGACTTAGATGGTGAGTTTTGGCCCAAGATTTATTAATGGTACAGTCATGCTATGGACTTCTCTATAGGAATGCTTCCAACATGGAACAGTCTGCTTCTTCCAGAATGACTGATCTGTGTTTTAACCAGCCCTCTAGGTGATACATGCTAAGGTTTGAAAACCAATGTAATAAAGGACTATATTAAAGGTACATACCCACCAACAGTTCTAACATTGTTTTCTACTGGGGACAATTAATTACTCTTTGTTTGGTCATTGCCTTCTAGAAGTATTTGTATCCTTAAAGGAAGTTTTTTTTTTCTGTTTCCAGCTTTGTTTTATCCATTGGATTCTGTACACATCCCGGAGAATGCAAGTTTTTAGAAGGCTTACACCTTTTCTTACAAATGCCTGCGCCATTTTTTCCAAAATGCTTATTTTATGCAACAGTGAGAGGAAGTTTTTGTTTTTCTTGCCAACAAAACCTACTCAGAATGATTATAAATATAACTTCCTCTCCCCCTTTCTCAAACCATTAATTCTCAATACTTCCATTATTTCATTATATGCAATATCCTTCTGCAGAACAGTTATAGCTAAAAAAAGCTTTAAAATTTTTCTGCTTGATGCCTTCTTTAACCTTTGCTTTATGATTCAACCCAACTGTAGGTAGTAATCATTGCTCCATAATTAAAATGATTCAACAAACAGCACGGACACTGACTTAGCCAGCTAGTAGCAAAATACATGAGTAGGAATGTTTCAGGATTCAATTTTGTTTTCCCACATGTGAAAGCAAGTTCTTAAATAAGAATTTTCTGTTTCAAACTTTCATACTTCCATGATTAAGTTATGAGACTCTTGCAACTTCAGGAAGAAAAAGCTTTTAAATTTAAGCCATCCTCAATGCAATGTTCCTCCTAATGATAAATGGGCATGTTTCTAGCTAGGAGGTTGGAGGGCGAGAAAAGGCTAAGCAAAAGTCATCTTCGCAGCACAGTGTTTCACTTAATGACAGATGGCACGGTTTCAGGTTGAGAGAATGAAAGATTTCATATTTCCTTTGAAGCAAGCAAGAGCCAAGCACTCTCTACTACTGATTATCAGTGTGTCCAAATGAGTGGGGTACATGGCAGAGACCCAGTCACAATTATAATCAGAAAGTGTTATTATCCTTTTCTCTCCACAGGAAAACATATTTTGTGATGCCGAGGAAATCACTTATATTGTTGTCCATAGGAGAAAATTCAAATAAAAAAAAAAACAATTACAACGGTTAATCAGATCATCGTCTTATTCTGCCAGATCAATTTTTAGAAAAAATAAAAGGAGGACATGGATCAACTATAAGCATCAACTTCTTATTTTCCAAAACCTCCTTTTATCGAATACGTGTAACTTAAAATGACTGTCAAAGATCTTCCTTTTGTTTTGGTCTAACACATCATGTCTGTAAGAAGATGAATTGTTATATAAATTGTTGATCATAGTTTTTTGTACACAGAACAGATAAAAAACAAAATGAAGACCTGCTTTCAAGAAAATAACAAGCAAGAAAGGGGACATGAGCCATCATATTCCAGTGTGCCGATATTTACCTCCATGGATGGATTTTCACTCAAAAGGTTGCTCAGGTGAGGATTAGATTTCCAATTTCTTGGAAAGAACTGTATACATTTAGCTGATAGTCACTGTCATATGACTGAATTAATAGAGGGTGAATACAGCACATAGAGCCTATATGACTATAGAAATTGCAATTACCACTTATAATGACTGCATGATTTATTTTTAGATTATAAACAAAGTAGAAATTAAAGGGATAGAAGTGCCTGACATGTCTAGATTCCCTCTTCGTTAGTAAATATAATGTTGTTTCTTCTTAGTTTCGCTTAAATTCATTCTCATTTTGCTAGAGTTCTTGATGTAGCATTTTTTTAATGCAAATGATCCAAATTTCTCTGCTGATATATTGACCTATTCAGTGCTTCCAGAACATCTTAACCGACTGCTCCAATCTGCTCCCAAATTTAGACATTTAGAATCAACTATTTTCCTTTGCCAGTTGAGTCTTTGCAGACTAAAACATAAGAGAAAGAGGGACGAGGGAATTTGCATTGTTTGGTGATCCTTGCCTAACAATTTCTAATCATGTAGCAGTACCCACAGTACTGGCACAGAGACAAATCTTCCTTAATCGGAAGCTCTGCCCGGTTTCCAAATTGGATTGCATTGCTGCTTCACCATCCCTGCTGCCATGTTCTACCCTGTGGTTTCAATGACTCTCTGAGTCAGACCTGGACTTGCTATGCCTTTTGAACACAGTGTCATAGCCAGTCTGAGGAGCGTGTGAAATCTTCCCAAATCTAATTTTAACCTTCCCAGAACAAAGGAATCTCCATTTGACATGTTCATAGAATTTCCTGACTGTTTTGGAATGAATCATTCTTGGTTTCTTTTTTTGGTAATCTGGGTAGATACTAGGTTTGTTATTGTTGTATTAAGTAGGTCACATATGGTAGAATAAGTCTCCATCTAATTATTTCTTTTCTTTTACAATGAGCAAGCCTAGGAAAAATGATGGTACATTAATGTAAGTTATCATAGTTAACATTAGATTTTAAAATAGTACTTACTGTATTAGAAATGATAAGAGAATGAAAGGAAGAGTGCAGCTGTGGTTTCTGAATCTTTCTAATACTCATTTATTACTCTGCTACTTATCTAAGTTTCTCATCTAAGTTAGAAAACAAAAGTTAACATTCAATTTGCAAACAGATGGTGACAGAATTAAATGGTTTGACTTACCATTTTTGAATTCATGAAGGTGTGAAAGTGATGCATACATGGTTCTTATATAGTTTATTAGCTTTATACAACCATTCTGCTTGTCACTTTCTGTATAATATTAATAAATTATATGAGATATTCAGCATTTTATTATAAAATAGGTTTTGTGCTAGATGATTTTGCCCAACTGTAGTTCAAAGTAAACATTCTGAGCAGATTTCAGGTGGGCTCAGCTAAGCTATCATGCTCGGTAGATGAGATGTATCAAGTGCATTTTCAACTTACACTGGGTTTATCAGTACCTAGCTCTATTGTAAGTGAAGAAGCATCTGTACTTTATAATACTGCAGCCTCATCTAACAATTAAGCTTCTGCTATAGAAAAATCTAACTAAGAATATATATGTGTGTATGTATATGTGTGTGTGTATACATATACACACATACATGCATATATGTGAGAAGATATAGATATATTTCTTTCACAATTGCTGTGTAATGCATGATATGATGTTATGCTGGTGAGATCCTGCTGGAGGACTATCAGTTTCATTCTCTCAGCAGATGGAAACGCTCCCTGGAGATAGCCCTAACTCCTCACTCTCTTTTGAAATTGTCTTGGCTGAGGAAAGCTACCTCACCCAAAGTCACAGCCCTTTTCTAGGAATGGGCCATAACCATTGACGGTTCAGTGTGGGAGCACAGAAGCTTGTCTCCTTTCCCCAAATCTGGGGAATTCTGAAGGGCAGTTTGGGTTTCAGAGATTCCCATTTGTTCATTGCCTCTAAATGGTAACCCATATTCTGCCTCTGAGCACTCGTGACCCTTTGTTTTCCCTGGTGATCATTCCACAAGTATTCCTGATAACCTTCTGTGTGCTGTTCTTCATCTCAGAGATTGCTTTCCAAGGAAAACACTTCTTAAAAAAAATGAGTTTAAAATACTTCAACAGTATCATAAACCTATTAATCTGGGGTCTTTATTTTTATATTCAGAAAGGACAGGATAATGGAAATATCATAACTTTATTTAGGTAAAAATCAACTAGGGTATCATGAGGGACGATCCCCCCAAACCTGGAGCTTATTTATAAAACATTGTGTATGCATTCTCACAGGCTTAAACTTCAGACACCTTCAAAGTGCTCTTCGTTTGATGCAACACGTCTATTGAGACACATTTTCCACTGCTCAAAACAGTTTTTGAACTTGTCAATTTTGATGTCTTTTATTGTGCTGCTGTTTTTTGTTTCACCTCTTCCACGTTGGCAGAATGTTTCCCTTTGAGAACTTTTTTCATCCAGGGAAACCACAACAACAAAAAGTTCTGGGGGTGAGATCAGGTGAAGAGGGAGGGTGGGCATACTGTTTTTAGTCATAAACTGCTGAACACTCAGCACTGTGTGGGCAGTTGTTGGTGTAAATTACCCATCATGAAATGGATAAACGTTTGAAAGAATCTCCAAAATGAAAATTCACTGAAGCTGAATACAGCCTTTCACTGTAAGGCTAAATTGTACAATACTATGTTTCTGCACTGATGCCAATGGTTCTTAAAACACTTACCTAGTGGGGGAAGCCTGTTCTACAAGAGGCCTGCTTTCCAAAAAAAATTCTGGTTTTTTTTGGGGGGGGAGGGGTCCTCCCTTGTACGTATTAAAGACTGAAAAATAAAAAAAAGTGTGCTTCCAAATATAATGTCTAATACAATGTCAGCCATGACGGTATACTCTAGCTTGGGAAATAGTGAATTACCAAACAGAGTAGTTACTCAAAAAAACCCCAGATATCCATGCAGTTCAGTTACTCTGAGAATAAACTCCTCTTTATTGCTGAATTTTTATGCAATGCTTTGTTCCAAGGAGATTCAAACATTCATTTTGTCTCTTTTTATTTTCTGAAAAGATTATTATAATAATAATGCAAATGAACTTAACATATTAACATTTTTTGGAAAGATACTAAGTCTTTTTTTTTTTTTGAGTTAGAGTCTCACTCTGTCACCCAGACTGGAGTGCAGTGGCCGCTCCCGGCCACCGCAGCCTCGACCTGCTGGGCTCTGGCAATCCTTCCACCTCTGCCTTCTGAGTAGCTGGAATTACAGGCATGCGCTACCACGCCCGGCTGATTTTTTTATTTATTGTAGAGATGAGGTCTTGCTGCCCAGATGGGTCTTAATTTGATTATTTTAATTTCTGAATTAGGATGGGCTATGAAACTTATCTTCATTTCATATACTAGAAAGCTGAGGGTCAGTGACACCAAACGACTGGTTCAGAATCATCCAACTAAAATGTGACAGAACCTGGATATGATTATCTAATTCGAGAACCTTGACTGGTAACTTCACTATTTTCTGCTTCTCAATAGGGTGAAGCATTGTCTATCTAAAGATGTTGAGGAAAAATCCTTCATCTAACAAAAAGGGGACCAATTCTCCTGATCCCACTATGAAATTGTTGATTTATTTTCTAATGAATTAAGGTGTAGAGATAGAAAATATGTGTAAATGTCCCATTGGGAATTAGAGTGATCGCCTTCCTTTTTTTCTTGCCAGGTCAAATCAATTTCTACCAATGGATATTTTCTCAGACACCTCCTCTTCCCATCAATTTAAACCTATGGATGTCAAGTGACTACTTTCTCCAAGAAGTTATTCAAATTCAAATTTACTCACAAATAAGTCATTCCTTCCAATTAACTGAAGTGAGACCATCCAAGAGGAGGGGACTATAATTTACAAACAAAGTGTCAATGGTAAATTGCAAACCTCAATGAGTCAGATGAGAAATATATTTAGAAAAAAAATCAAATGACTTCATTTTTGCCAATGCTTAACCCTAAATCTTACCAAAGGAGCATAGGGGGTGAAAAATACTACTGTGTTATCTACTGTCTCTCTAGCAACAGTTGTTATATCTCAGTCCTGGAAGATTTCCCCTACATGTCACAGGAAATTGAGATTCTGTTTTGATTAATAACATTCCACTGGCTATTTGCGAATGCAAGCCCAAAGAACACATTATGAAACAGTTCACTTCCCTGAAGCACCATTGATGCTAACAGCTCAGCAAATAATCGAACTGTATTTAATTATTCATTATAATGTCTTTCAGCAGAAAATCAAGTTGTCTAGTTTTTATTAGGCTTGTATGGCTCTTTGCTGCCTTGTTGGGTCTTAGGCTTTCTTTAGAAAACAAATCAACATAGCAGGTGGTTATGAGGAAAAAACAAGATTTTGTTTTTTTAATATATTGTTTTTGAAAAAATATATTACCATAATTTCCAATCAAACATGTACAGTTTTGGAACAAACTTCACTGGGAGTTTTCTAAGGGTATCTCCTCACAAACATTGCTACCTGCCTTTTTGTTTGTTTGTTTTGTTTTACTTTACACTTGTGTTTTTCTGTCCAAATAAGGACATCCTTTAAAACTTGTATCTGCTAATTTTTTTTTTTTTCTCTTTTGGTAGGGGTAATTTGATTGATCAGTTTCTCTTCAAACGATTAGAGTTCATATGACCATGCTATTTATTTTAGTTTATTTTTGAAATTATTTTTTTATTCTTTATTCTCCAATATATTGTATCTATATTATTAAATGTTCACGCCTTTACTTCAAATAGGCTGATAAATTCTGTGTCTTTCTGAATGATGCAAAATTTGATGTCATGGCAAAAAAAATTCCATATGTCAGGTCTCAACAAAGGATAAAAAAGAAAAACCAAATTAGCTGGGTGGAAAATAGGAGACTGTAGTCAAACCTCTCGGCCTCCAGGGTGTTTCTCAAATTTGAGGGTGCATAAGAATCACCTGGAGAGCTTTGAAAAACAAGCCCTCACCAACAGAATTTTAAGTGATGGAGACAGAGTCTGAGAATCTACATTCCTCAAGAGTTCACTGGTGATAGTAATGAGACTGTACCAGGGCCTGCAGTTTGAGGATCACGGTTTAGAAGTTTCTTACCTGCAGACATACATTTTTTCTTATCTTGTCTCACACTGTATAATTTTTTTAAATGCTGACTTCCAACATATATCGATTGGAAGATCTTACATGAAGTTTTTTACCCTGAATATTCTAGAAAAGTAAAATTGGGCCAGACATGGTGGCTCATTTCTGTAATCATGATATTTGGGGGGCCAAAGCAGGAGGATTGCTTGAAGCCAAGAGTTTGAGACCAGCCCGGGCAATATTGCAAAACTCTGTCTAAAAATAAAATAAAATATAAAATAAAATAAAATCTTGGCTGGGCATGGTGGTGTGTACCTCTAGTCCTAGCTACTAGGGGAGAGGTGGGAAGAAGGGTGCTAAGACTGGAAGATTGCTTGAGTCTAGGAGTTCAAGGCTGCAGAAAGTTGCGATCCCACCACTGCAATCCAGCCTGGGCGACAGTGACTCTGTCTTTAAAAAATATTTTTAAAAATTGAAAAGGTAAACAAAGTGAAACTGGTAGAATCTGTCAGCACGGGGACCACATTCACACATAAGAATCTTCTGAAACTGAAGAGTGGCAACTTGTTTTTCATAAGATATGTCATCTCCAGTTTTTCTGAGTTTGTCTTTAATGTTTAGTGTTCAAAGGCCCTAACACTTTCATAAGAAGATTTTTAAAAAATTGTCACTTGTTACTAAATACTTCGAAATTTCCACTTTAAAATTTTTTAAATGTACAGTTTATATAAGGATTTGATCTTTCCAAATATATTTGCCTATCAATTTTTCTATACACTGATATATATATATGAAATTATCCTTTAACTATTGAATCTAATTATTTGCTGTATCTAGAAAATGTACTCTGTAGTCGGGCTCGGTGGCTCAGCCTGTGATTCCACGCCTTTGGGAGGCTGAGGTGAGTGGATTGCCTGAGCCCGCGTGTTTGAGACCTGCCTGGGCAGTGAGACCTCATCTCTACAATAAATAAAAAAATCAGCCAGGCGTGGTAGCGCATGCCTATAATTCTGGCTACTCAGAAGGCTGAGGCGGAAGGATCGCCGGAGCCCAGCGGCCACTGCACTCCAGTCTGGGTGACAGAGTGAGACTCCAACTAAAAAAACAAAAAAACAAAAAGAAAAAAAGAAAATGTATTCTGTATAATATATTTTCATATGAAATATACGATAATGCAGTTAACGGGAAAATTGTGAGATTTCTTACCTGGAATTTATTAGTTCATTTAAAAAATATTTTATGTAAGCCTCAAAAGATTGATAATTATTTATTTATTGCTTTGGAGGTTTATTGCACATCAATTAGATCATACTTGGTTCTTAATTTATAAATCTTCTACAGATAATCAATTTTTTCTTTGCTTGTGTTAATGTTTCACATTGTGGTTGTTGATCTGTCAGTTTATTCTTAAAAGTCTTTTTATTTTGTCCATTAAAGTGACCTAGTGCAGGAAACAGTTTTTCAGTTTCTACAAACATAGCTTATTTTTTTCTTCTCGTTTTTGGACTTTTAACAAATGAAATCATACAGTATGGGCATCTGATTTTTTCTTGTTACTAAAAATATTTTTGGGAATTATTCAAGTGATTGCATACACCAATAGTCCATTCTTTTCTGTTTAATTACTGTGGCATCTTCCATTGTATACATATATCACAATTGTTTTTCCTCCTATGGATAAACATTTGGAGAATTTCCAATGTAGGCTATAAATAATGCTCTTCTATTAGTCATTGCCTAGCTTCTATTTTCCTCTTGGTGTATTTTCCTAGGAATACTTGTGTTGACTTTGCCAATGTTTTAGCTATTGCTAGTCTATTGACTTAATAATGTTCACAGGGAAGGTTATTCCTCACAACCTGCTTGCTAGTTTGTCACCTAGCCACTTAATAAAAAAGGTCTATTAAGTCAGTCCCTTGTTTCTATGAGTTCCACATCCATGGATTCAACCAATTTTAGATTTAAAAAAATTTTTAAATAAACAAAATAGCACAAAAATAAGATAATACAATTATAAATAGAGCAAATAGAGTATCATTACTATTTGTATGACAATTACTTTGTTACATTGTCCTAGTAGCTATTATAAGGAATCGATATGTGATTTAAAACATATGGATGTGCATAGGTGATATGCAAACACTACATCATTTTATATAAGGGACTTGAGCATATACTGATTCTGGTATCCATAGGGTATTTTGGAACAAATTCCCTATAGATACAGAGGAAAAATTGTATATGGCACTAGAAATACTAGTCATTTAGAGACTTAGGAATTCAAATGTATAGAACTTATAATGTGTGGCTTCAGTGCTGTGAATCAATAATTAAAATTTATGGTAAACTAATGAAAGTCAAAAAGTAGAAGATAAATACCAGTTAGTGTTCAATAGATGGTGAGATAAATTTTAGTGGAAAAATGAAGAAAAAAAAGGAAACTGTTGCCACAGAATTTGATGGTGAAATGAATATGATTGGGGTAATTAGATATTAAAGGGCCGAGAAAATACTTAACTCAGAAGATTTAGAATAAATAAGGCCATCTCTGGAGGGACATTTAATGTATAAAAATTCTAATTTTTCTTTTGAGTTGGAGTCTCATTCTGTCACCCAGGATGGAGGGCAGTGGCATGCTCACGGCCACCACAGCCCCCATCTGCTAGGATCAGGCAATTCTTCTGCCTCAGTCTTCCAAGTAGCTGGAACTACAGGAACACACCACCATGCCAGGCTAATTTTTTTAATTTGGATTTATGGTAGAGATAGGTCTCTCCAGGTTGCCAAGTCTGGTCTCAAATCCATAGGCTCGGGCAATCCTCTTGCATCGGCCTCCCAAAGTTTTGGGATTATAAGCGTGAGCCACCACATCTGGCCTAAAAATTCTAAATTTTTATGTGATGATATGTTAAATCACTATGTAAAACTTGTAGTATTATTTTGAAAAAATAATCAATGCATAAGTTGGAGACAGCAATTCTTTCAGTGCACCTAAAATAAAAGGGTATGAAAACAGTAATGGGACATAAAGTTTCAGTACAGATTATCTCTTGATTTAGAAGAAATTAAATTTCTCGTGAGTCCTTCTGATTTGTATTTTTGAAACCAATATTTAGTACTGAATTTATTTTTCCCAAAAGCAGAGACAGTGACTTACTTTGTCCTAGTAGCTTTGGTGGACCAAGAGCCCATCACAGTTGTGTAAATAAATATTGACTATTATAAATGATGCGATGGTAATTTCAGTCCAAAGAAAAATTAAATTGTGCAAACCTGGCAGGGAATGGGTATGCATACTGTAATTACTGGCATAGCTTTACAAGAATATAAGAACAAGAAAAGAAGATCTGTTTACTAGATAAACAAGAAACCTATGTTTTAGATGTGATCATGGCAGTGAGTTGTTTCACTTAGAGACACGGTGAAGGGCGACCAAGTACAAGTGTAATAATATTAGATGCTTTTTATAGGCATTGTAATTCCTTTTTTCCACTGGAGGAATGATTGAGTTGTAATTATTACTACCCTGTTTTGCAATTATTTCATCAATTCAAGCTAGTTACCCTTCAAACTCCAGTACTCAAGATAACTCAAATTCATTGATTGAAAATCCTGGCTGAAATATCTCTGGTAAAGTTAGGAGATTTTCATTCTTATTATGCCAATGGATTATAATGTCATTTGTCTTGACAAACAGTAGTATCCAGATATTTAAACACGTAACTTTTAATTTCAAGCAGGAGTTGGAAAATTTTAGAAGTTTCATGTCAAGCTTATAATTACTATTATCTATCATTTTACAGTAAAGTACCCCGAGAATTAGTGACTTAAATGCCAGTTTATTATATGCCATGGTCTATGGATTGATTAGGCTTAGTTGAACTATTCCCACCCCGGAATCTCTTGTACAGTCAGGTTGTGACTGTAGTAGTCTGGAGGCTTAATGAGTCTGGATATCCAAAGAGCTTGTCCAGTGGCTGACAAGTTGACACCCTGTCAGAAGGGAGCTTGCCTGGAGCATTTACCCAATCATTTTTAAACAATGCCTGCATGTGGCGTCTCCCTATGTCTTAGGTTTCTCAAAGCAAACGGCATGATACTGAGAGTCAGGGTCCTCAAAACGGGCACATCACAAGGCATGGCACAGACTTGATCTGTCAGGTTAACTAAGAGCTTGTATTAGTTCCCTAGAGCTGCTGTAACAAAATAGCACACGCAGGATGGCTTAGAGTGACAGGCTTTACTGTCTTCCCGATCTGAGACCAGAAGTACAAAATCAGTGTGTTGGCAAGGTCATGTGCTTTTTTGAAGCCGCTGTTTCATGCTCCGCTCCTAACATCAGGGAGCCTCGGGAATTCCTTGACTTGTAGATGCATCACCTCCATCCTTTGTCACCACATGGTCTTCCCTATGCATGTGCCTGCGTCTGTGTCTTTATTTCCTTTTTGTAAGGACACCAGACATATTAGATTGGGGCTTATCTTAAAACCTCATTTTAATCTGATAACATCTAAAAAGGCCTTATATCCAAATAAAGTCACATTTTGAGGTACAGGGAATTAAGACCAGCACATAATTTTGGGGAGACACAACCCATAACAGAAGTATAATACAGCTATACAATATAATATCTGCAGTATGCTATCAGTCAAAGCAGTCTCAGGGTCTGTCCATATTCAAGGTGGTGAAACATATAATTCACTTTTTGAGAGTGGGTTGGTAAAAAGAGTTTCACGGATGAGAAAAATTGATGTGACCATCTCTGGCAAATAAATTCTGTCATACTCCATTCTTTACCTACAGTGATTTGCTGTCATATGTGACACTCACACACTCCAAAGATACTACAACATATCTTCTGGTTTGGACAAGGCCACACAGGTGCAGTTCCTTGAGTGTACAACTTCTTGTGAACAGTTGCTTTTGCTTTGAAGACCTCTGAACTAACAGAAAAAATAATCTGCCCCTCACACACTGACATACAATATTGAGACAGGGATAAGAAACCAGAATAGACTTTCTGGATTTAAAAAAATGGGAATATGTCCTAATAGTGCTTATTAGTCCACAATCACTCTGAAACCCAACTGCCGCATGGCCTCAGTTTCTAAGTTAGGAACCCAGACTTCTCCCTGGTAGTGATTCTCTGTGGCTTTTGTTCCATATTTTAGGCTTGGCACTATCTTCTGACTCACCCATTCCTTTTTATTAAAAAAAAATTACCGTATTTTCAGATGAGTATATATATATATATTTTCAGATGAGTATACACACACACACACACACACACACACACACACACACACACACACACACACACATATATTTTGAGTTGAAGTCTCACTCTTGTTGCCCAGGCTGGAGTGCAGCGACATGCTCATGGCCACGACAGCCTCAACCTTCCAGGTTTAGGCGATTTTTCCACCTCAGAAACGACGGTATTTTAAAGCTAACTTCCTGCCTGTACGTTTGCAGTTACAATAAATGATGGGTGTGGAGGTGGGAGAAATAATTCTCAAGTGAAGTCTGAAATTAAATCTTTAAAAGAAAAGTGATAAATATTTTAGTTGGCTTATTCAACATGCATTCCCAATTCCTTTTTTGATGACTTTCTTCTGTTCCAGAGGCTTGAAAACTAAGTTTTCTCCACTCAGACTCTTTTGAAGCTAGGACTGTGATAACACGTCTCACCAATTAGATGTAAACAGAAGTCTGATGGTTCTTTCCTTCCACTCAATCTTCTTTTTCCACTTTGGAATACTAACATGAGAGCTGATAGCAGCCATTCTGTGTCTGTAATGGGCAGATCAAGAGAATTTTAGAAACCTAGGTCCTGAAATCCAGCTGAAGTTGCTGGGTTGAAAAGACAACTTTCTGCTACCTGGGTCCTTTGAGCAACAATCTATACCTCTGTCAGAAGTACCCAAGGGAAGAAATCTCCAGACTTATTGTTATATAGAGAAAAAAGAAGCCCTTGTGTGCGGATTTTTAAAATATATAGCTCAATATAATCCTAACTAAGATAAGAGGTAATAAATGTACTATTCTCTCATTTCTTTAATGGAAAGGAATGTAACAGTAAACATGGTAAAGTCCTGCCTCTTAGGTTTCTCAAACTATTTTGCCATGGCACATAGGAAATTTATAAATGTTTATTGTTACATACAGTACAAAATATTTACTCATGGTGTACAGAGGCAGTTGTGTGGTATTTGCAAGAATGCTATCATAGATTTCCCATAATTATTAAACTCTAGTATTTCCTCAATCCTAAGTCAGGTTGTTTTTTATATACTGGTGGGGAGGTCTTGACTATTAAAATTGCAGTTTAAACATCAACCTCAACTTTATAAACACATATGTAAACAAAAACTCATCTTTGAAAAGAGCAATAATGCAAATACACAATGAGTATATTAATAATCTCTGTAATCAAAACAATCTATTATAAATGCATACCTAAAAAGTTTGAAAATATCCATAATACTACTAAGGTTGATTTGGAGCTACTAGACAAAAAACATGATTTGCACTTGAATATACCAAAATCCAATTATGTTGCACATTTAGAGAAAGCTTCAGTCGACATAGAGGCTTGTTCAATGAAGAAAACTTCACTGAGGAGATGGAAGGAAATAAACATTGATAGTGTTTAAACTATGCAAGATAACATGCTTGTCAGGAATTAATTTTGATTTCTCTAGCCATAGGACTTATGGGTGAGAATTCCTCAAACTATCTTAACTGAGAAATGTTTGTTAAAATCAATTCAAATAATTATCAAGAACACTTATAACGTGGATCCGCGTGTAGGTCCGCTGAAAGGGAGACATTCTAGTTAGTACTTATGTACTCTGTGAGGCACCATAGGAACTTAGACATAGAAGTGAAAGTTTAATATCCACAACACCCTAAAAGGGAAATGTCTGCGATATTCTCACAGGGGATAAAGTTTATAAAACTCATGAGTGAACATTGAACCTGAGATTCTAGATGCAGAGCTTTGAGCAGTTTGCAGTCTGATGTGAGACGGACAGGTAAGTGGGGGTCACAGCATGTGCAGAGTGTCAGCACATGGAAGAGGAAAGCTATACCAAATGAAATAAGAGCAATTCTAATTAAGTCATTTCTGGAGAAGAGTGCTTATAAACAGTACTTTTGGGAGGTCTTAATTATTCAAATGTGAACTAGACAAACACATTCTATGACTTCCAGGAACTCATAGTCATAAAGCTCCTTGGGTGAAAAGGATCCCCTTAAAAAGAACCCACGATTCATCATCATTTTTCTTGCCAACTTTACAACCTGACTTTTGTCATCATGGTTCTAAGATGGGGGCCTTTGTTTCTATTAGCAAAATGTAAGCCTTTTAGTCTATAATAAGAAAAGGGTGTGAAGAGTAATATAGCGTTGCTATTTTGTTCAGGGAAATATTCTTCTTTACAGCAACGGAGGGCCAATGTATACAAATATATATCTGAATGTCGATATCCAACAAGGGTCCCGTGTAAAGAAGGATGGGTGATGAGTGTTTTTAATCTGAGTACCATGCATCCACAAAAAAATCGTAATTCCTTTCATATAAACAGAGAAAATATATTTTGTTTAGGGCACTAGTAGTGACTGCTACAGAAGGCTGAAAAAGTAATTCAGAAGAGAGTTGATTAAGATCTACAGTAAGCAAGATTTGGTCATTCCAGGGAAGATTAGCTGTAATAAAACTTACTAGGTTTTTTTTTTTTTTTGAGTCAGAGTCTCACTTTTGTAGCCCAGGCTGGAGTGTAGTGGCTATGAGTGGTCACGGTCACCTTAGCATCAACCTGCTGGACTCCAGTGATCCTTCTGCCTCAGCCTTCTTAGTAGCTGGAGCTACAGGCAAACGTTACATGCCTGGTTAATTTTTTGATTTATTGTAGAGACGAAGTCTCACCAAGTTGCCCAGGCTGGTCTTGAACCCATGGGTTCAGGCAATCCACTCACCTCAGCCTCCCAAAGTACTGGGATTACAGGCTGAGTCACTGAGCCTGGTCTACTCTTTTTTTTTTTTTTGAGTTGGAGTCTCACTCTGTCGCTCAGACTGGAGTGCAGTGGCCGCTCCTGGCCACCGCAGCCTCGACCTGCTGGGCTCCAGCGATCCTTCCGCCTCATCCTTCCGAGTAGCCAGAATGACAGGCGCGCGCTACCACACCCGGCTGATTTTTTGATTTATTGTAGAGATGAGATCTTGCCTGCCCAGGCGGGTCTCGAACCCGCGGGCTCAGGCAATCCACTCACCTCAGCCTCCCAAAGGCGCGGGATTACAGGCTGAGCCACCAAGCCCGGCTTTACCCTTTTTTTTAACTGCTGATATCATTATTGTCAGGCAACTTACCAGGGAAGCTGCATGCTTTGTAAACTGCCCATATGTCTGAAAATATTAAGTCACCAGGAAAAAGCAATAGCAAACACAATCTCTTTGAGTTATATTTATATCTCTGTTAGATTTTGAGTGGCTTCACATATTATCTGTCCATAAGAAGAGCCACTGGGGATTCAAAGGCACAGAATGGATTAGAAAAAAATGTCAAACTGGGAGATAAAATCATGCTCCTCATCATTCTAGTATTGCAAATATTATTTTTCTCCTATCTGCATGCCTTGGTTCCTCAACTCTAATTTTTGTAAGTTCCTTAAACCATTTCTACTCTGGAAGTAGAAATGTTTCTATTTTCCAACACAAAATATATTGCAAATTTTCTTCTGATATTTCTCAGGCACCTGATTTTTACTTAACTATCATGCTTGAAACAGTGTTGCATGAATGTATAAGTACACATGGTGACTTGTTTGTGTAATTATAATTTTAAAAAAAATATCAAAGATAAAAAAGACCATATATATAACTTTGGGAAACCTTCTAAATTCAAAGATAAGTGGCCAAAGGGAAATCACTAAAAATTACCTATATTATACCCAGATCAATTTTATTGTATCTCATTTATGGGATTGCTGTAGATGGGAAAATTTTATTTGGAGGTAATTACAGTTTGTAGTGGAAGTACAGTGGCAGATGGAGAAGAGAAGAAGGAAAAGTCATCAAAAAGAGGTGCACTGTGGACATTTAACAGTTGTGGAAACAGAATTCAGAGTTCAGGACAAAGCAGCCTGAATTCTAAGGACAGAAATAAGCAACCGAGAGAACTTCAGAGTCCAGGGAGAAAATATTACTTTTGAGTTTTTATCTGAGTTCTAATTTGCTCATATGGGTGAGGAAATTACTAAGGTGAGGATAAAACCATCAGAAAAGAACAGGTGGAACAACCCATGAAGCTCAGGCAGGCTGTGTTTAGCTCCTATTTCCAGCTAGAGAGAAAAGTATCACAGTTCACATCAGAAAGTCCTCAGAATGTTTCTGCCTTAGTTAACCTAGATTAGAGGTTCTTCTGTCTCTACCAGATACAGCTGGAAAATATACTTTGATGCTCACTTTGGCAGCAAATATACTAAACTTGGAACAATACAGAGATTAGCATGGCCCCTGAACAAGGATGACATGCAAGTTTGTGAAGCATTCCATATTTTTGCAAAAATAAACACATACACATATATGAACACAAGAGCTAAACAAAAGCAAAACAGCCTTATAATAGCATTATGACGGGTACAAACTCTCACTTTTCAATAATCAACCTAAATGTGAATGGAAAACTGGATAAGAGAATCATGACTCAGTAATATGTTGTCTCCAGGAAACTCATCTCACCACAAAGGATGACCACAGAATCAAAGTTAGAGGATGAAAAATGAATTTAGAGGCAAATGATCACAAAAGAAGGCAGACGTCATGATCTTAATATCAGATAAAACAACCTTTAAGCTATAAAAAAGAAAAAAGATACAGAAGGGCACTACTAATGATACAAGGTTCAATCCATCGGCATGAAATATCCATCCTAAACATATATCCACCCAACACAGGAGCACCAGCTTTTATAAAGCAGCTATCAACTAAACTAAAAAAAAGATATTGGCTCTGACACTATCATAGCCGGGGACTTAATTATTCCACTAACAACCCTAGATAGATTATTGAGACAAAAAAATTAACAAAGAGATGCAGAACCTCAACTTGATACATGACCAAATAGACTTAGTAGATACCTATAGAACACTCCACTCAACAGCCACAGAAAATACATTCTACTCTTCACCACATGGAATGTACTCCAAGATCACATTCTCAGTCATAAATCAAGCATCAACACATTTCACAAGATTGAAATTCTGCCATGCAGCTTCTCAGACCACAGTGAAATAAAAACAAATATCACCACCAACAAAATTCCCCCCAAACCCACAAAGACATAGACATAAATAGCATGATGCTGAACAACTCCTGGGTCAACTCAAAAATCAAAACAGAAATTAAAAGACTTCTGAAAACAAAGGAAAATGAAGAAACATCTTACCAAAACCTCTGGGATGCCATGAAAGCAGAAATGAGAGAGGAATTTATATCTCTATGAACACACATCAAGACAATAAAATGAGAACAAATTACCAACCTAGTATAACAATTAAGGGAGCTGTAAAGACAAGACTGCCAAAACCCTAACTCCGGTGGAAGAATCCAGATCATCAATGTAAAAAGCCAAATATGAGACAAGGAAGACAAAAAAATACCACACACAAAAATCGACAAACCCAAAAGCTCATTCTTTGAAAGGATAAGCAAGATTGATGGACCTCTAGCCAGAATGACCAAGGAAAAGAGAGAAAAAGCCCAAATAAACACAATCAGAAAAGGAAAAAATCACTTCATAACTGACACCGATTATTTGAGATTATCAGAGGTTACTATGCACATCTGTATGGAAACAAACTTGAAAACCTAGTGAAATGGCGGAGGTTCTGACATCACACAGCTTCCCAAGGTTGAAACAAGAAGACATTGAGACACTAAATAGACCAATAACAACACAGGAAATCGACTCTGTCATAAGGAAACTACCTATCAAAATAAAAATTAAAACCCTTGATCTGATGTTTTTCCAGCAGAATTCTACAAAACACACAAAGAGGAGCTAATACCAATTCTATTGAAAGTATTCCAGACAATTAAGAAAGATGGAACTCTCCCCAAATCATTTTATGAGGCTAACATCACACTGATACACAAACCAGATAAAGACCCATCAAAGAAAGAAAACTGCAGGTCAATATCCCTGATGAACATAGATGCAAAAATATTCAACAAGATTCTAGCAAATTGGATCCAACAACACAAGCAAAAATCATCCACTATGTCCAAGTAGGCTTCATCCCCAGGATGCAGGACTGGTTCAACATCCACAAGACCAAAAATGTAATTAAATGCATCAACAAATGTATAAACAAGAAATGCTTGATTATATCCTTAGATGCAGAAAAAGTTTTTGATAAAATCCAGCATGCCTTCTTGATAAAAACCCTTGAACACCTAAACACAGAAGGAACATACCTCAAAATAGTAAGAGCCATCTACAATAAACCCACAGTCAACATATGGCTAAATGGACACAAATTGGAAACATTTCCCCTGAAAACTGGAATAGACAAGGCTGTCCACTCTCACTCCTCCTGTACAACATAGTGTTGGAAGTCCTTGCTAGTGCATTCAGATAAGAGAAATAAATCAAGGATATCCAAATAGAAAAAAGAGGGAGACAAGTTATCCCTCGTTGCTGATGATATGATCCTATAACTTGAAAATCAAGGTGAATCTGTCAAAAACCTTCTTGTACTGATACAAGGCTTTGACAAAGTCTCAGGGTACAAAACAAACTTACAAAAGACAGACATATTCTTACACACCCATAATAAACAGCAGATAACCAAATAAAAAGCAAAATTCCCTTCACAATACCCACAAAAAAGCATGACATACCTTGGCCTCTTCCTAACCAGAGAAGAGGAAGCACTTTACAATGAAAACTACAAAACAGTACTCAATGAAGTCAAAGATGACACAAACAAATAGAAAAATATTCCATACTCATGGACTGGAAGAATCACCATTGTTATGATGTCCACTCTACCAAAGGCAATCTACAGATTCAACGCAGTACCCATTAAATTACCGACATCATTATTCTCATACCCGTAAAGGAAAATATAGAAATTCATATGAAAGCATAAATGACCACAAATAGCCAAAACAATCCTTAGCAAAAGAAACAAAGCGGGAAGTACCATATTTCCAGACTTTAAACTTTATTATAAGGGTACCATAATCAAAACAACCTGATACTGCTACAAGAACAGGCATATAGAACAAAAGAACAGGCTAGAGATTCCAGAAGCAAAACCTCAATTTCTCAACCAACTCATCTTCAACAAATCCTCCACCATCAACCACTGTGGAGAGAAGAAACTGTTCAGTAAATGGTGCTGGGAAAACTGGCTGACCACATGCAGAAGAATGAAAAAGGAACCCTACCTATCACCATATACAAAAATCAACTCCAAATGGATTAAAGACCTAAACATAAATCTCAAATGCTAAGAATCTTAGAAAACGCAGGAGACACCCTTATGGAAATTGGAATAGGTAACCAATTCCCGATCAAAACTTCAAAAACATATGCCATAAGATATACTATTGGTAAATGGGACCTTATCAAACTGAAAAGCTTATGCAAAGCAAAATAAACTATCAAGAGAGTGGAGAGACAGCCGACAGAATGGGAAATAACATTTGCAAACTGCATATCTGTCAAAGACCTAACATTCAGGATCTACAAGTAACACAAACATACATAAAGGAAAACAAAACAAAACAAAACAAAACAAAAAAACAGTCCCATTGAAAAACAGGCAAAAGATGTGAATAGACACTTCTCAAAAGAAGACTTGTAGGCAGCCAACAGACACATGAAAAAATGCTCAGCTTCACTAATCACCAGGGAAATACAAATCAAAAATTCACTGAGATACCACCTAACTGCTGTAAGGATGACCATCGTTAATAAAATAAAAAGCAAAAGATGCTGGCAAGTTTGCAGAGAAAAGGGAATGCCTCTCCACTGTTGGTGGAATGCAAATTATTTCAACCTCTATGGAAAACACTGTGGCGAATCCTAAAAGAACTAGAAATTGACCTTCCATATGACCCAACAATCTCCCTTCTGGGAATATACCCAGAAGAACGTAAGTCACTCTACCAAAAAGACAGCTGTACACACATTTTTTTGCACCACTACTCACAAGAGCAAAAATGTGGAACCAACCATGCTGCCCATAAAAACTGGACTGAATTAAATAAAATGTGATATATACACATGATAGAATATTGCACAGTTGTAAAGAACAAAATTGTGGACTTCACAGGAACTTGGATGGATTTAGAGTCTCTCATATTCTGTGATTTATCATAGAAACAAAGAACAGAGAATCACATGTTCTCACTCAGAAGTGAACCATGAACATTCATCATAATACAATAAGAAATGGATTGGCAATAGCAAGTCACTACCAGGTGAAGGTGGGGGAGCACATACCATCCATTAGGGTACCTGATCTCAAACCAGGCGAAATCGGGACCAAAGGGAGTCACAAACTTTACCTATATAATGGTCACTTGTGTACTTAATTCTGAATTGTACCCCACTTCTTTAAAATAAAAAAAAAATTTAAAAGATTTTGGTTCAAACTGGTCCCACATAATTTTACAATGTTTCAGAGCAAAACTAACAAATAGTTAAGACATGCAAATAAGAAAAAAAACCCAAACACCCAACAAAGTAAAATTTATAAGTTCTGGTATTGTTATACATTGGATTGTGTCTCCCTCCTGTATTCCCACAAAAAGTATGTTGATGTCCTGACCTCTGGTACCTGCGAAGTCCACCTTATTTGGAAATAAAGTCTTGGCAGATGTAATCAAGTTAAGATGAGGTCATCAGAATGAACCCTAACCCAGTGACTAGCAACCCGACAATACAAGAAAAATGTATAATAGGGTGCAAAAGAGGGAAAATAACTATATGGAAACAGAGTCAGAGTGTGGAGTCATGCAACCACAAGCCAGAGAATATTTGGGGATACGAAGAGCTAGAAAAACACAAAAGAATAATTCCATAGAGGTTTTGGAAGGAGCTTGAACTTGCCAACATCTTGGTCTCTGACTTTAAGTTTTCAGAAAGGTGAAAGGATTAAACCTCTGTTGTTTTAAGCTACTCAGTTCATGGTACATTGTTACTCTTCCAAGCCACTCTTGGAAATTAATATAGGCAACCAATAAAAATTACCAAGCATACAAAGAAGATTACTATGTATATTTCAATAGAACTGAAAATGTCAAAGGACTCAGATGATAAAATTAGTAGAGAAGGATGATGAAACATCTACTGTAAATATACTTCAAAGTATACTTAAAAGAATGCATGCACATGGTGAGATATAGAAACATAAAAAGGATTACATCAGACTTGCAAACAAGTAAATTATAATATCTGAAGTAAAAAAATAAGGCGGGTAGGATTAATGGTAATTGATACACTACAGAGGAAGTAAAAAGATTAGTGAACATGAAAGCATAACAATAGAAAAAAATCCAGAATGAAGTAGAGAGAGAAGATTAACAAAAAATGAACCAAGTATCAGTATTCTGTAGAATAAAATTAAGTAGATATGTAATTAATTAGAGTTCCATAATAGGAGGAGGAATATAAGGCAGAATAAAATGTGATGTTTAAGTTTCCCATATTTGATGCAAACTATAAACTACAGAGTCAAGAAGTCCAATAAACTCAAAGCAGAGCACACGGGGGAGAAAAACTGCACCAAGGCACAGGATCATCAAACTGCGTAAAATTAGTGATTAAAAATACAGTTATTAAAGCAGCCAGAAAAGAAGACACATACTAAGGATCAAAGGTAAGAATGGGCACAGAAATCTTAATGAAAGCAATTAAGAGTCAGAAAGTTGTACAATGACATATTTAAAATATTCACAAAAATAAACAACAAGAAGAATAAAGTTGTCAACCTAAAATTCCATATCCAGTAAAAATAATGTTCAGCCTCCATTTTTTTTCTGTACTAGGCCTTAAATATCAAACATCATGTCTCTCCACTCTGCCTTCATTTATTGCACTTTAATAAAAAGGGTTCATTTCCAGTATAGCTGACATAGTTAAATTCATTCTTAACTGAAAAACATCGTACTTGCTGTCCCTTTGCCTAGAATGTTCTTTTTCAAGACTTTTGAATCCTGACTTCTATCATTATATAAGTCTAAGTCTGGGCTTTTTGATTATCCTAGTTATGAAGACTGATATGATGAAAACAAATCAAAGTTGATTTCACAAGTTTATGGAGTTTATTTAGGGAATATGTGAACATTCTTTCCCAGAACACAAGGAAAGACTCAAAATTTTGATTACTCTAAAAACACCAGGAATTATAAATTATTCAAGAACTGTATATGAGTCAGGAAGGTTATCTAGTGATAAACTTACTTCACTAATAGATAGACTGGATGGGATTTGTTGGTGGCTGTGAGAAATAAGAAAAGTTAAGAATAGCTCCAAGTTTGTTTGTCTTTTTCACCTCAGTGACAATGAGAATGAATTGTGGTGAATTTAGAAAAAACTATGGGAGAAATGCTTTAGGAGGAGAAAATTATGAATTTTTGATATATAAAGTTTGAGATATCTACTAGACACCCAAGTGGTGATGTCAAGTACGCAGTTTGATATAAAAATCTAGAGGTCAGAAACAAAGTCAAAGTTAGAGATATAAATGAGTGAGTTATCAGCACATATATACATATATATAATATGCATATGTATCATGAACTGAGTAGCTTAAAACAACAAAGATTTATTCTTTCACCTTTTTGAAAACTGAAACTCAGAGATCAAGATGTTGGCAAGTTCATGCTGCTTCCAAAGCCTCTATGAGATTATTCTTCTGTGTTTTTCTAGCTGCTGGTAGCCCCAAATATTCCCTGACTTGTGAATGCAAAACCCACACTCTAGCTCTGTTTCCATATCGCTATTTTCCCTGTTGTACCCTATCGCTGAAAAAACTAAACTTTTGGGTAAATTATTTAAAAACTTAATAATTAGGCATAAAATAGAAACTAGCAAAAGAGACTGATCAAAGAGAGACACATATTCACCCCCGAAGAACTAGCAATACTAATCTTCAGGGGAAAATAATGCTTCAAGAAGGAAGTACACAAAGGCATCAAATATGACTAATAACTTTAAAAGCCAAGAACTGATAGTTGATCATTGATTTCATCATGGCAGTAATCTGTGCAAGGGCAATTCTAAAAAGTTGAAAGAATGTGCTGTTTACTATTGGTGTGGACTCAAAGGAATGAGCCAAAAGGAAGGCAGTAGCACTCTATATTCTAAAACAAAGAAGCATATGCAAAAATTTTTTTAATTATCTGGAAATTAAAGATGTGCCCATAAATAAGCAAAAGGAAGCACTAATAAATACCTTCAGAATAAAAAGAGAAAAACAAAAAAGAAAACGGAGCATTTAGACTACAACTATGTAGAATAACCTGTATAAAACATATATGTGTCCAATGATACTCATCTAAGATTTCCACCTATGCTGGAAAATGAAGCAACACAAATTATGAGTCAGAAATATGTTCAGTAGGAAGCTTAAAAAAGCAATAAATACTGACTTAAATAAATGATGACTTTGTTAATTTTAGCCAATTCATATCAGTATCAAGTCATCAAGGGCCTTTGATACAGCTTAGTGATGTCATCAACACACTTAAGCTCTTTCTCGTTCTTCTGCTTGCTATTCTTGGCATTTCTTTTCTTTTCTTTTCTTTTTGGAGTTGGAGTCTCACTCCGTCGCCCAGACTGGAGTGCAGCGGCCGCTCCCGGCCACCGCAGCCTCGACCCCCTGGGCTCCGGCGATCCTTCCGTCTCAGCCTTCCGAGTAGCCGGAATTACAGGCACACTCTACCACACCCGACTAATTTGTGATTTATTGTAGAGATGAGGTATCGCCTGCCCAGGCGGGTCTCGAACCCGCAGGCTCAGGCAATCCACTCACCTCAGCCTCCCAAAGGCGCGGGATTACAGGCTGAGCCACCGAGCCCGGCTGACATTTGTTTTCTATTCTCAAGATCCAGGCCTCTGGTATCTCCAAACATAGGACCTGTGTTTGTGGTGAGAAGAATGATTATGGACTCGAGCAAGGTACTAAAAACACATGGTATATCCACTAGACAGAACCATCCCTAGGTGCAAGGCAATTAAAGTTGAATACTTTATTATAGCAACTACAGGAGAGGAAGACAAGTGAAAAGAGACTGTGAAAGGTTTATGGGTAACTAATTCACAGTTTGTATACACAAAATATAAATAAAGCAAGCATTTAACTCAAGGGAATATGAATGAAAAAGTAAGGAGTATATGAAATATGGGAAACAATAATAAAAAGATAAGAAAAAAATTTTAAAATTGAAGAGCATAAAATTAAGAACGGCTCTTTAAAATAAATTATTAAATAGAACCCCACCTGCTGAATTTAAAATAAAAGAGATAAATAAGCATTTTAAATCTCAAAAGAAATACAATGCAAAACAATATGAAATATACCAGACAATTTAATGTACAGTTTCAAATATTTGCAATTTTTAAAGTTGAGATGGCACATATAATATTTTAAAAAAATTTGTATCATTAAAATGTACACAAGGAAAGATGAATTGACTTTAGACCTAAGTTGAAACAAAAATAAAAAAGGAAACGTTAAAAGATACCTGAATAGATCATTAGCCTTGGGGAGAGACGTGTAAAAGATAGTCAAATATTTGCCTCTCTGGATAAATCTCAGATGATTTTATTGGACATTTCATAAAATTTTCAAGAAAATGAGTATTTCTATGTTATTTAAGTTTTTTAGAGTTTAGGAGATCATGAAAAACTTCAAATTTCCTAATCTAGGTCCTCATTCTATACCAAAATTAGACAAAAATAATTCTACATTACTTATAAATGTAGATAAAATATTATTATATATTATCAAACTGATTACATGAGCATACTTACAATTATATACTCCAGCCAAGTAAAATTTATTTTAGAAACATAAGACAAACTTAAAATTGGGAAACTTATTAACACTACTTACTTTATTAATATATTAGACCAGTCTGGCTGAAGCCTGTAATCCCAGAACTCTGGGAGGCTGAGGTGAGGAAATTGCCTGAGCTTGTGGGTTTGAGACCAGCCCAGGCAACTTGGCGAGACCTCATCTCTAAAATAAATAAATAAATAAATGGATAAATAAATACATAAATAGATAAATAAATACTTACAAAAAATTAGCCGGGCATGATAACACATACCTGTAGTTCCAGCTACTTGTTATTGTTAGACTGAGGCAAAAGGTTCATCTGAGCCTACCAGGTAGATGCTAGAGTGGCTGTGAATGTGCCATTGCACTCCAGCCTAGGCGACAGAGTGAGATTCCAACACCAAAAAAAAGTAAAAAAAAAACAAAAAAACTTTACAAATCTCAGTGGGGAAAAATGATATTTTAGAGATAAGATTGTTGAGATATATAGTGGTTAAGGAACATGGTCAAAATAAAATCATATATGAAACAGCTAATATATAATGATAGGTCTTTCTCACTCTGAAGACCGTTCTTGTTTGTTAGACAATACATCGTTGTTGCCAGGTCCTGGATTGTTTTGAGTAAATCATAAGTTGTTTAAATATAATATTAAATGGTTGAATCATTTAGTATGTGGCAGAAAATCTGGAAAAACAGTTTCATTTTTTTAAATAAGAAGTCAAAACCTTTCCCAGAAAACCACCACCAAGCATACTTTTATGTCTTATCAACCATAACTGGATCGGTGGACTCCTGTGGTTGTTAGAAACGGCAACACAGCAACATGGTGGCTTTTGAAGACTCTCTGTGGAGCATTGCCAGGGAACAAGGGGATGGAGGTTGCTATCAGAAAGCTAAGCAATGTCTGTAATGGTGACATTGATTTTTGATGGTTGTGCAATTATAACTGTAGCACCCCTTCCTCCCTGAGGCAATCAATGAAACACAATACAAGGTGAGAAACACCTGATTTTTAGTCAACGAACCTACTCACTTTCTCTTTTCTGAATTATTTCCATGATACACCGACCTCCATAATGCTGTCATGGATACCATATGAACTGCTAGTTTGGCAAATGTGTAAGAATAATCTGTTTTAAAGTGTAATCATTTATCAGCGAGCCAGTGACAGTTTTATTGAATTAGATACATAAAATGGTTTATAGTCAGAGGACACTGTAGGGCAAATCACTAGTCGTGGTAATTACTCTTGTGTGATGTGCCTCACACATCAGGAAGTAAAATAATGTGAAGATAGGAACAGCAGAAGCAATATATGAGTGCTCCAAAATCATTATAGGCAACTTTTCTTTGTTTCACTCTAGAATGTCATACACTTAATGTATTATGAATATGTGACATGAAAGGAATATCTTATGCTACAGGGCCCAATCTATACTCCTTGAAAAGTTGAGCTCTGTATTCTATGACCACAGATAAATGTAATAGGTGCTTTTAGTAAAGCTTGTGTGACCTACTGTCTTTCACCTAAGTGGTCTTCAAACCTGCAGGGTCAGCAGAAACTGTCCCTATCACTGGTACATCAATCGTATTTCAGTTTGTTGTGCTTTTCATGAAAAATAGTATGAATTCAAATCCAATTCTGACTTCACTGATAATTATCCCCAAATTAAAAAAATTGAGAACCTTCTTTTTTTATAACTAGATCTTCAATTGTTTATTCTCAGTTGGTCAAGCAATGATGACTCACGATAATCACTTAAATGTGCATTATCAAGAAGTCTCAGTTTCTTTCTTTAAGCAATTGAGGCAGGCAGAGTTGTTAGGACCTGTTGAATAAAAATGAGCTAATGATAAGAGGTTAGCGGGGGTGATCAGAAGTTTCTTGCCTATGAGGCAAGTGGGCTGAATTTTTCTTTTTCTTTTTCATTTTTTTGCTTTTTTTAAACTTTGAAGAAGTGGGGTACAATTCAGGATTAGGTATGCAAGTGGTCATCATACAGGTAAAGTTTGGGCCTTCCCTTTGTTCCCCACTTTGCCTGGTTTGAGATCACTTACCCTTACTAATGCTGTGATCCCCCACCAACCCACCCCGGCAGTATTCTGCTACAGCCAATCCCTTACTTACAGAATTATGGTAAATGTTCAGGGTCTGCTTATTAGTGAGAACACATGGAACTCTGTTCTTTGTTTCTGTGATAGATCAGTGAGTATGACAGACTCTCAATCTATCCATGTTGCTGCGAAGTTCATATGTTTCTCCTTCTTTATGGCTGCATAATATTCCATTGTGTATATGTACCACTTTTTAAAATCCAGTCCAGTTTTGATGGGCAGCCTGGTTGGTTTCATGTTTTTGCTATCATGAATAGAGCTGCAACAAACATGCATGTGCAGGTATCTTTTTTGTAGAATGATTTTAGTTCCTCCAGATATATTCCCAGTAGGGGAATTGCTGGGTCATATAGAAGGTCAATGTTCAGTTCTTTTCAGAAATTGTCACACTGTCTTCCAAAGAGATAGCACTAGTTTGCACTCCCACTGGCAGTGTAGAAGGATTCCTTTCTCTCCATATCCTTGCCAGCATCTGTTTTTGTTTGTTTTAGTAATGATGGCCATTCTTCCAGCGGTTAGGTGGTATCTCAGTGTGGTTTTGATTTGCATTTCTCTGATGATGAGTGAGACTGAGCACTTTTTCATGTGTCTGTTGGCTGCCCGTATATCTTCTTTTGAGAAGTGTCTATTCATGTCTTTTGCTCACTTGTTAACTGGGCTGTTTTTTTCTTTGTGGCACATTTGAGATCTTTGTATACCCTGGATGTTAGGGCTTTGTCAGATATACAGTAGGCAAATAATTTTTTCCATTCTGTGTGGTGGTCAGTCAGTATTCCCAGCACCATTTACTGAATAGGTTTTTCTCTCCCCAGTGGTTGTTGGTGGAGGCTTTGTTGAAGATGAGTTAGTTGGTTGAGAAATTGAGATTTTGTTTCCAGAATTTCTATCCTGTTTCATTGGTCCATATGTCTATTCGTGTACAAAACCAGACTGTTTTGATTATTTTAAGCTTAGTAAAGTTTAAATTCTGAAAGTGTGATACTTCCCACTTTGTTTCTTTGGCTGTGGATTTTTTTGGCTATTTGTGATAGTTTATGTTTCTATATGAATTTCTGTATTGTCATTTCTAGGTCTGAGAAGAATAATGTTGGTAATTTATTGGGTATTGCATTGAATCTATAGATTGCCTTGGGTAGAATGGACATCTGAACAATGCTGATTCTTCTTAGTCATGAGCATGGAATATTTTTCTTTTGTTTATGTCTTCTTGAAATTCTTTGAGCAGTGTTTTGTAATTTTCATTTTAAAGGTCTTTCACTTCTCTGGTTAGGAAGATACCAAGGTATTTCTTTTGTGTGTGTGTGTGGTTATTATGAAGGGGAATGTGCATTTTATTTGCTTCTCTGCCTGCTTATTGTTGGTGCATAAGAATGCAAGTGTCTTTTTTGCACATTTATTTTGTACCCCAAGACTTTGCCAAAGTCCTTTACCAGTGAAAGCAGGTTTTTGACAGATTCTCTTGGGTTTTCCAGGTATAGGATCATATCATCAGCAAAGAGGGATAACATAACTTCCTCTTTTCCTACTTGGATACCCCTGATTTCCTTCTCTTGTCTAATTACTCTGCCAACACAATGCTGAACAATGGGGCTAAGAGTGGCTAGCCTTGTCTTGTTCTGGTTTTCAGGAAAAATGTTTCCAGACTCTGTCCATTTAGGAGGATACTGGCTGTGGGTTTATCAAGATGGCACTTGCATTTTTTTAGGTATGTTTCTTCTATGCCAAGGTGTTCGAAGATTTTTATCAAGTAAGGATGCTGGATTTTATCAAAAAATTTTTCTGCATCTAATGATATAATCATGTGGTTCTTGTTTTTACATCTGTTGATGTATTTAATTACATTTTTGGTCTTTCAGTATTGAAACAGTCCTGCATCCTGGGGATGAAGCCTACTGGGTTATGGTGGATGATTTTTGAGATGTGTTGCCGGATCCAATTTCCCAGAATCTTGTTGAGAATGTTTGCATCGATGTTCATTTGGGATATAGGCCTATAGTTCTCTTTTTTTGCTGAATCTTTACCCATTTTGAGTATCAGTGTGATGTTAGCTTGGTACAATGAAATGGGGAGAATTTCTTCTTTCTCAGTTGCCTGGAGTACTTTCAACAGGATTGGTATCACTTCTCCTTGTACGCTTTTAGAATCCTGCTGGAAAGCCGTCTATTTTTTTTTTTTTTGTAGGCAGTTTTCTTAAATGGAGTGAATTTTCTGTATTGTTATTTAGTCTATTTAGTGTCTCAATGTCTTCTTATTTCAACCTTGGGAGGTGTGTGTTGGCAGAATGTCCTATGTTTCATTTAGGTTATCAAGTTTGTTTCCATACAGGAGTGCATATTAATATCTGATAATCTTTTGTATTTCTTCAGAATCAGTTGTGCTTTGATCTTTTGTATTTCTGATTGTGTTTATTTGGGCTTTTTCTCTCTTTTCTTGGTATTTTGACTAGGGTTTCATCAATCTTGTTTAAACTTCCAAACTTCCAGAACCAACTTTTTGTTTTGTTGTTTTTTTCCTATGATATTTTTGTCTTCTATATTCTGTATTTGGGTTTTTACTTTGGTGATCTGGTTTCTTCTGCTAAATTTAGGGCTTTGGTGGTCTGTCTTTCCAGCTTCCTTAGGTGATTTGTTAGGCTGTTAACTTGTGATCTATCCATTTTCTTGATGTGTGTTCATACAGATATAAATTCTCTTCTTAGAACTGTTTCCATAGCAACTCAGAGGTTGTGGTAGGATGTTTGTTCATTTTCATTTGTATCCAGGAATCTCTTAATTTCTGTTTTGATTTCTATGTTGACCCAGTATTTGTTCATAATAATGCTGTTTAGTGTCCATGCCTTTTAGGTTTGGGAGGAATTTTGATGGTGTTGATATTTATTTTTATTACACTGTGGTTTGAGAAGGTGCATGACAGTATTTCAATCTTATGACATTTTTTTATGCTTGATTTATGGTCAAGAATGTGATCAATCTTGGAGTATGTTCCATGTGGTTATGAGTAGAATGTATATTCTGTCATTGTTGGGTGGAGTATTCTGTAGGTATCTATTAAGTCCATTTGGTCAAGAATTAAATTGAGATTCTGGATCTCTTTGTTGATTTTTTTTTGTCTCAATGATTTATCTAGGATTGTAAGTGTCGTATAAGTCCCCAGCTAAAATAACGAGAGAGTCATTTTCTTTACTTAGTAGTTGTTATATAAACATTGGTGTTCCTGTGTTTTGTGCATATTTATTTAGGATGGATATTCCTTGTTGATGGATTGACCTTTTATCATTATGTAGTGTCCTTCTGTATCTTTTTAAAATTTTTTGATAACTTTAAATTGTTTTGTGGCTGGGCTTGGTGGCTCAACTTGTAATCCTGCACTTTGGGAGACTGAGGCGAGTAGATTGTCTAAGCCCACGGGTTCGAGACCCACCTGGGCAATTTTGTGAAACCTCATCTCTACAATAAATCAAAAACTACTCAGGTGTGGTAGCATGCGCCTGTAGTTCGAGCTACTTGGAAGGCTGAGGCAGAAGGATCACCAGAGCCCAGCTGGTCGAGGCTGTGGTGGCCAGGAGCATGCCACTGCACTCCAGTCTGGGCAACAGAGTGAGACTCCAACTCAAAAAAAAAGATTGTTTTGTTTAATATTAAAGTCATGTCTCTTGCCTTATTTTGTGATCCATTTGCCTGGAAACTCATCTTCCATCCTCTAACTTTGAGTCAGTATGCATTCCTTGTTTTGAGATGAGTTTCCCAGATGCAGTTAATTATTGGGTCATGTTTTTTTCTCCAGCTTGCCATTCTGTGCCTTTTTCATGGTGCATTTAGTCCATTCACCTTCAGGCTGATTATTGAAATGTGGTTGTTTATCTCTGTCATGAGGTCCTTATGAAGTTTTTTCTTTGTTTCTTTGTTTTCTTTTAGCTTTTGTGTTGATGTATGTGTGTGTTTTCAAGTTTGTAGTCACAATGTATTCTGTGTTGAATCTGTTCTGATGTTCTCTTGGGAAGTGCATGGTCATTCTTTTTTTGTCTTTCTCCTGTGTGTAATAATTTTAAAGTATTTCCTCTAGAGCTGGTCTGGAGGTTACATAATCTCTTAGGGATTAGATGTCTGGAAAGGATTTTAATTATCTATTTCTGATAAAACTAAGCTTGACTTGGTAGAAAATTATTGGTTGAAATTTTTTATCTTTGAGGACTTTGAATATTAGACTCCAGTCCCTTCTAGCTTGTGGTATTTTTGTCAATAGGTCTGCTGCTCTTCTGATTGATTTTCCTCAGTAGATAGTTGGATGTTTCTCTCTTGTTGCCATTTGCCTACTTTGTGTAGGCAAATTACTATGTGTCTAAGGGTTAGTCTCATTTGATGTCTTATGTTGTTTCTCTGTATCTCTTGTGTTTGGATGGTTGTATCTCTGATGAGATGGGGTAAGTTTTCTTGAATAACCTTCTGGAATACTTGCTCCAAGGTGTTCTCCATTTCTCTTTCTTCCTCTGGGATATCTATCAGGCACAAATTTTGCCTGCTGTTATAATTGCACATCTCTTGAAGGCTTTGTTATATCTTTCTGAGTTTTCTACTTAAAAAAAAAATTATTTATTTATTTATTTATTTACTAACTTATTTATTTTTTGAGTTGGAGTCTCACTTGTCACCCAGGTTGCAGTGCAGTGGCATGCTCACTGCCACCCAAGTGTTGACCCACTGGGCTCCTGTGATCCTTTCATCTCAGCCTTTCAAGTAGTGAGAACTACAGGCTTGTGCTACCGTGCCCAGCTACTTTTTTTTACTTATTGTAGCGACAATGTCTCATCAAGTTCCTCGAGCTGGTCTCAAACACGCAGGCTCAGGCAGCCCACTTGCCTCAGCCTCCCAAAGTTCTGGGATTACAGGATGAGCCACAGAGCCTGATGTTTTCTATTTTTTTACAGATCAGTTTAAGTTCATATTTTGGTCTTCAAGTTCTGAGATTTTTTCTTCTGCTTGATTAATTCTGCTCTCAATGCTTGTCATCATGTTAGTTATTTCCTGGATGAAACTTTTTATGAACAACGTCTCTTACAAGTTCTTTCAGTGTTGCATCTTGTCTTTCTTGAGTCTTATTCACTCTTTCCAGCTATTCCCTAATACCTGTTGTATTCTTAGGGCAGTCATTGGTGACTTTCATTGTTTGGGCTCCAATCAGATTTTTAAGGCATTTTATTTTTGTTACACTTGGAATTACCTGTGTTCTTCCACTAATTTTTCCCCATCTGTGGCAAATCTCTTTCTTTTCTCTTTAGTTCCATCATTCGCTGGCACTAGGAGGGGCTTTCACATCTGCCCTCTATTTTTCCCTGATCTGGGCTCTGCGTTTGTTCTATTTTGAAACAGGACTGTGAGTGGGCAGCTTTGCTGTCTCTTGTAGTTGTTATAGTTGAATAAGGTGGAAGTGGTCAGCTAGTATTCAGAAACTACTTGAAAATTACGATGTTCACTGATTGTGGTATGGGTTCCCTGAAACCTACTCCCCACCACTGCTCTATATGGTAATGCAATGGGTACTTGTGTGTACCCTCACTGATCCCCTTGGAGGCCTTCTGAATTCTTTTCTGGCCATACCCTTTGTCCCATAGCTGAATCAGGGTAGAGGGTGGGCTGCCTGAGACTCAGCACTTGTCCTGCCCCTTTGGAGTTTATACTTTTGGGATAGTCTCTCTGGGTCACAATCAATCCCTAAGTAATTAACCTGTTCATCACAGAGATCAAATTAGGTCTGTCACTCTGTGGTGTGCAAGCCAGAGCTTTCTTGCCCAGTTTTCAAGATGGTGGCAGGGTGCCTCTTTCATCTTCTCCAGTGGGAGCTTTTTCTCTGGGTTCCCTCACTGTGCTCCCTCTGCAGCTCTTCCTGCCAGAGTCTGGCCAGGTGTTGCATTGTTGAGTCAGAGCCTGGAGTCAGTGTCTCTCCTGGAAGCTTCCTCCCAGGAAGGGCTTTGTTGATTTCAGAAAAATGATGCTTGACGCTTGACTCCTGCCTCCAGGAAGTGCTAAGGACCAAGCAAAGCAGCTGCAGCACCAGCTGTTTAACCAGATGAGCCTTGGCCACTTGCTCCCAAGTCCCTACTCCATCAGTTACTCACACGACCACTTATTCACTGGTGCATACTCAAAATTTTCTGTATGCTCACTCACTCATATTGGGCCTTGCTTAGTCTCAAAATTTTCAGTATGCTCACTCACTCATATTGGGCCTTGCTTAGTCTGACTGGCTCTGCCACCGTCTTCCTGGGAATCTGAAATTTTCTCCCTGGAGTAATTTAAAACAATGTTAGTTTTTAATGCAGTTCAGTTAGAATGGGATGATAATGTGGCCATAATTCCAAGGGAGAATGCACAGAGAAGTTGAAGTTTTGTAATGTTTTTGACATTTTTATTTCATTTTCTGTTCTCCTGCCATCCTTGAATCTCACCATCAGCTCCTGCTCCCATGCTGCCCCTCATTCATATTCTGAGGCAATCGTTGTATTGTGCTTTGATCAAGGTTTTACTTACCATATTTTAGTCCAAGGAAAATGGAGGATGTGTTGTGGTCGTAAGGAAAAATAATCAAAAGGATTAATTTCTTTGGTTAAATCTTTCTTCTGCTTCACCACTTTTTTTTTCTCTGTTTGATTATTTCTATCAACATACCAAAATTCTCTGGTAGTTTCTTACTTTTAAAACATAAACAATAACAGCCCATCACTCCTGATCCAAGCATATCATCTAGCATGTCACCTCTACTCTCTTCCATCACACCCTGATCAAGGCTTTATATTCATCACTGGAATTATTGTCCTAGCCTTCGTACCCTTTTTGCTCTTGACTTAAGCATTCTTGCAATCTATTTGCAATCCTAAATTCATAGTTAGCTCCCCATTCACAAATCATATTATGTTATACAAAATTAAATGCTTCTGTGTATCCTATAATAAAATCCAAACTTCTTTCACAGTCATTAATACCTTATATGCTTTGGGTCTTATCTCATTCTCCATAGTTGTCTCAAATCTTCTGTTCCTTGAATATTTCAAAATACTCCCGTCTTAATTTTTGTTTTCCCTTCTTGGATTGCTCCTTTTCCTAATCTTTGAATGACTGGTACCTCCTCATTCCCTCCATACACCTTAGCCCAACCATAACCTCCAAAAAGCAGGCTTCCTTCTCCTTATCAATTTAGAATTGCAACCTACAAACTCCCTCCCTGATTGTGATGACTTTCATTTCAGTTACCCTGAACACATGTGGAATTACTTTGTTCACTGGTTTCTGAGTTTATATTGACTTCTGTTACAGTCACAAAATACAGACATACACCACAAATGTGGGCTCAAAAGAGTCAGGCATCTGGTCTATTTGTTCACTCCTATATCCCCCAAAACAAAACATGTGTGCCACATACGAGGTGCACAACAAATGTTTTTAGTGACTTTTTTCTTAAAATGTGGGATTGAATAAAAAGAATAAAGGTAATGTCAGAGAATACTCAGTAAATAATATATTTATTGAATTTATTATTGAAATTTATTAAATTTTAATTAAGGTTTTCCTTGCAGGTATTAAGGCACTTGATCTTGAGAACAGTCTGCAAAGTAGATGTCACTATTACCCTTTTATTTAATATATATATTTTATTATTATTGCCATTATTTTTATTTTGCAGAAGAAGAAGCAAGAGAAAAACAGGCTCATCTGTGTCCTGAATCTTAAGTCACTTTCCAGTGCTAGCTTTTTGGTGGTTCCACAGTGATTTTCTCAACAACAAAGTGCAACAATTTTTTATTGAAATCTGAAGACCTGAATTATTTAGTGGGTTCAACATGTACCATCACTGACAGTAACAGGACAGTGACTCCTTGTCCAATCAGGAAGTGACAATACATAAAAGTTAAAACTAACAGTTAAGGATATTAACAAATATTAGTAATAGTAAAAGTAATACATAGTATTTCCTTATATCAATGTTGCCAGCTCTAGTCGTCTGTTAAAATCTTTTGATCTCTCAATATTTTACCTCTCCATTCTTTATTCATTGACTTAGCATCTTAAAAAAATCTGTCAACCATGCATTTTGCAATTCATTTCTTCCAACGTCCTAGTTCCTATTTTTACATAGTAAGATTAACAATAACAATTATAATATTATTGCACCAGTGAGGCACATGGTTAAGAGATGTAGAAAACAAAAAGTGGGAATGGTTAGAAATTGCATGAGCTCTGGCAGCCTGATTCATCTGTAACATCCATGTTCTTTAGTATCTGTCTTTTTTTTTTTAAATTTTAAAGATGTAGGGTACAATTCAGGGTTAGGTACATACGTGGTCATCATATAGGTGAAGTTTGGGTCTCCCACTGGTCCTCACTTTACCTAGTTTGGGATCAGATACTCTTACTAATGCTATGTGTCCACCCTACTCCCGGCAGTGATTTGTTACTGGCAATCTCTTTCATGTAGCATTATGAAAACCATAGTTCAGTGTCCACTTATGAGTGAGAAGATAATATATGCAGTTCTTGGTTTCTGTGATAGATCACTGAGTATGATAGACTCTAAATCCATCCAAGTTGCTGCAAAGTCCATATGTTTATCCTTCTTGATGGCTGCATACTATCCCATTGTGTATATGTACCACATTTAAAAAATCCACTCTACTTTCAATGGGCAGCACAGTTGGTTCCATGCTTTTGCTACTGTGAATATCGTTGCAATAAACATGCATGCACAGGTATCTTTTGTATAGAATGGTTTGAGTTCCTCTGGGTATATGCTCAGAAAGGGAAGAGCTGGGTCATATGGAAAGTTGATTTTAGATCTTTTAGAAGTCACCACACTGTTATCTACAAAGGTTGAACTAATTTACATTCACACCAACAATGTAGAAGCATTCCCTTTTCTCTGAATCCTCATCAGTCAGCATTCTTGGTTTTTGAGTTACTAATGATGACCACTCTGACTGGAATTAGGTGGTATCTCAGTGTGATTTTGATCTGCATTTCTTTGATGATTAGTGAGGCTGAGCATTTTTTCATGTATGTGTTGGCTGCTCATATGTCTTCTTTTGAGAAGTATCTATTCGCTGGGCTCGGTGGCTCAGCCTGTAATCCCGCGCCTTGGGAGGCTGAGGTGAGTGAATTGCCTGAGCCCACAGGTTCGAGACCCGCCTGGGCAACTTGGTGAGACCTCATCTCTACAATAAATAAAAAATCAGCCAGGCGTGGTAGCGCGTGCCTGTAATTCTGGCTACTCGGAAGGCAAAGGTGGAAGGATTGCCGGAGCCCAGCAGGTCGAGGCTGCGGTGGCCGGGAGTGGCCACTGCACTCCAGTCTGGGCGACCGAGTGAGACTCCAACTAAAAAAAAAAAAAAAAAAAAAAAAGTATCTATTCATATCTTTTGCCCACTTTTTAATAGGGTTTTTTTTTCTTTCAGCATGTTTGAGTTTCTTCTAGCTCCTAGATGTTAGGCCTTTGTCAGATAAACAGTTGACAAATAATTTTGCCCATTTTGTGGGCTGTCCTCCCACTCTCTTGATAGTTTCTTTTGTTTTGTAGAAGCTATTCAGTTTGATGAGATTACACTTGTCTATCTTATTTCTTATGGCATGGGATACTGGAGTTTTTATCAGGAATTGGTTATATTTCTATTTCTGTAAGGGGATCTCCTGCATTTTCTAGGATTCTTAGAGTTTGAGGGTTTACGACTAGGTCTTTGACCCATTTAGAATAGATTTTTGTATATAGGAATAGATAGTGGTTCTGTTTAATTCTTTAGTATGTGGTTAGTCAGTTTTCCCAGCACCATTTAGTGAATAGGTTCTTCTCTCCCCAGTAGTTGTTGATGGAGGTTTTGTCAAAGTTGAGTTTGTTTTGAACTCATAGAATAAATGCCTTAACCATAAAGATTTGAGAAATTGAAGTTTTGCTTCTAGAATCTCTATCCTGTTCTATTGGTCCATATGCCTGTTCTTATAACAAAACTAGACTCTTTTGATTATTACAGCCTTATAATAAAGTTTAAAGTCTAGAAGTGTGACACCTCCAGCTTTGTTTCTTTTGCTAAGAATTATTTTGGCTATTCATGGTTGTTCATGTTTCCATATGAATTTCTGTATTGTCATTTCCATGTCTGAGAAGGATGATGTTGGTAATGCAATGGGCATTTTGATGGATCCTTAGATTGCCTAGGTAAGATTGACATCCTAATAATGTTAATTTTTCTAATCCATGGGCATGGAATATATTTTCATTTGTGTCTTCTTTGATTTCTTTGAGCAGTGTTTTGCAGTTTTCCTTGTAAAGGCCTTTCACTTCTCTGGTTAAGAAGATTTAAGATGTTTCTGTGTGTGTGTGTGTGTGTGTGTGTGTGTGTGTGTGTGTGTGTGGGTGCGTGCGTGTGTGTGTGTGTGTGACTATTTTGAATGGGATTTTTAAAATTTAGTTCTTTGCCTGTTTGCTCTTGGTGACTGTCTTTTACACACTGATTTTGTACCCTGAGAGTTTACCAGTGTAAGTCCTTTATCAGTGTCAGGAGATTTTTTTTTTCTTTTACAGATTCTCTTTAACTTTTAAGGTATAGGATAATATTGTCAGTCAAAGAGGGATAACTTAACTTACTCTATTTCTATTTGAATATTCTGATTTCCTCTCTTTTCTGTTTGATTTGACTAGGATTTCCAACACTATTGTTGACCAGGAAGTGAGAGTGGGCAAACTTGACTTGTTCCAATTTTCTTTCCTACCTGATTTCTTTCTTTCTCTTTCTTTCTTTCTTTCTTTCTTTCTTTCTTTCTTTCTTTCTTTCTTTCTTTCTTTCTTTCTTTCT